>NC_090256.1:28900326-29002826 GCF_037325665.1 Littorina saxatilis
CCTCCACATAGGTCAGAGTATCACAGAACTTCCAGGCAGATCCCCATGGTTTGAGGTATCGGCCAAAAGTCTGTCCATCATGCTGCTGGGTAATCTTCAACATAGGAACACAAAACCTAAACAATATTATTACCATATCTAGGTAGCTGGTATGGTTAATGTAACACACTCACACACAAAAACAAAAAATGTTGGGGCACTGTTTCAGTTCTGTCCTGGGTAAATGAAGACTTTCTTGTCATAGTAAGTTTGAGTTTTGTTGCAATTATATTCTGTTTTGAAAAAAAAATATCTGAGTGTGTTACAAGCACCAACAAAAACTCACCGTAACAAAAGTAAAACTAGAATACATCATGAAAAAATGTCAAAGTCAGGTTAATATACATTTAACAACACACACTTCAGTGATGATTAAGTGATATGGTACTCTAGTACACGTTTTTCCTACTTTAAGAACTGAGTGAGTTACTAACACTAACTTTGCAGCTGACATATTGGTGTAAGTAACACACTTATACACCAACAGCCATTAATTACAAAAATGCTAATAAGAATATTCAAAAGTTTTCACTTCAACGTTTATATTTCTTTAGTAAATTGAAGGGGTAATAAAAAAAAAACATTGTTTATCCTGAGACAAGGTATTGGGAGTAGATTACTTAACACAATTGTGCCTGTGATGTTTTAGTGTGTGTAACGCACTCAACACTGTTCCCCCCCAAAAAAAAATCCAATTCAAAACAATAAACGCAGACATCATTTTCTGTTTACTTGATTCATTCCTTACTTTGTTCCAGCAAGATTAAATAATTTTCAAGATAACTGTACAAACTATTTGAGTGTGTTACCTCTCACGATGTGCGAGTGGTGTGAGTATGAAAGGATTACGTTCTTTACGTTAAACAATACACACCAAGAATGCTCAAGAAACTTAGCATAAATACGTTCCAATCTAAAATGGTTACTTTGCGGAAAATACAAGCGTTGACTCATAAGGCCAAGAATACAATAGCAACCTATCATACTAAAAATCTCTAAACGACAACGTTCCTGCGTTAATCAAAGTTACAAACAAGATATATCCTCATCCAATTTTCCCCAATAGCGTTACTACAAATAAGCTCGTTTACAAACGATCACCACAGACCGCAAGCGCCTTTGCCTAAATACCTTTAACGTATGCCTTGGATATGTCGGGGAAACATTTCACTTAGAACTTCGTTAAGCACGGAAAACACAAGTTATCATTATAAACATCAGAGACTTTCTAGTGTCCACATATCATTGCTGTACGTTTTTCAAAACAAAGAATACTAATACGAACACACAAAGAAACACACACAACTTAAAACACTAAACATGTCAGACTTCCAACTCACATAAACAACTCACACCGTCATTACAAAATGGCGACCAAAATACAACACAAACAAGTTGCAACAAAATTACCTTATGCGCTGTGTGGGTTGACCAGTGTACCAAACTGTAGCCTCTCAACGAAGGGCACAGAACAATTCACAACCTTCAATAAAACTGTATCCAAGACACGTTCACGTTGACAATATCCAAACGTTCACGTTGACTTTAAAACATTACAAGAAGAACTCCATCAGCTCACTTGCTAACTTTAATACGTTACATAAAACATCGAAACTCTTCCATAAAAACCCTCAGATCGACTGATGAGAACAGGTCAAACGGTATTATTTATCGAAAACAAAAACTAACATGGAACAGTCCATTTTACAGGTGAAAGGTCATCATATTGACCAACCAGCAACATTCCTACAAAAGGGTTGGGTAAAACTACCATTACAACCAATCAGTGACTGATCACGCACTTTGTACATGCTTCATACATGGAACAGTCTATTCTACAAAAGAAGAACAAGGAACTAGCCGACGTTGACAACTAGAAGCACGTGAGTCACACGTATTCTATAGCCTACTACGCAGTTTGCAGCGCTTACACCAAAACCAGAACACAAAAAGAGAGCACGTGAGTCTCACGCGTAAAGGTAGTTGATAACGCTCCACAAAAAACAAGTCACAACAAGGTGCCATGATAAAAGCACGGTTTTCTTCCTTTACACCGTAAAAAGGGCTAGAGCAAAACGTATTCACAAAAAAATAGGTGAATGCATGCCACATCGGCAAGCACAAGGGTCGTGGTGTACTGTATGTGTGTGTGTAGATCGATTCCAAGGAAACTACTGGATCGATCTTCATGATCTAAACATAAAAATTCTTCCAAATGATATTCCTAAACCATTTTTTCAAATGACGTCATATCCGGCTTTCAATGAAAGTTGAGGTGGCACTGTCACACTCATTTTTCTATCAATTTGATTGAAATTTTGGTCAAGCATTTTGATTGCAGGGATGTTGTTAGGCATCGGACATCGACCGATTAAAAGGCTCAAATGTCCATTTCATATAGCCGCATGGCGGTCAGATGTCCTATCGTTTTCAACTGAGCGTGGTCATTGTCCGATAAGAACTCCATTCCTTCGGACAGCGCGTTGTTTGATAATTTTTCTTCCATGATAGAAATCTTCAAACAGCGACCCAGCGCTCTCGCGTACAGGTGCACTGAAGTTGTGCAGTATAGATCTTGCGTTTTCCGAACCGTTTGCGGTATGAGCTGTTCGCGTACACCCGTCTACAGCACACTAAAGTTAGGAGTACAGGAGACAACTCCAACTGACCAAGGCTCGCGTCTGCTACTTTCTACCCCACCTATGTTGACCAAGGTTTTTTTTTTTAGCCGAGACCAGCTGTGCTGCAGCAGGTCACTCAGAATTGTAGAAACTGTGTATCAACACGCTGGAATGCAGGCGTTAGATCAACGTTACAGGAAGTGACTGTGTGTACGGATATATCCGTACTAAGTCGGATAGAGCCATATGAGTGGGTACGGATATATCCGTACCTCGGAGTTAATTTGCTTTTGGTTAGAGACGAATCGCACGGCACTGAATTATGCCACCGAAAAAAACTAAAGCCTGCCAAAGAACAGCAAAAGCTGAACACGTTTGGCATTCAAGGGCTTCGTGTGCTACATTAGGGCCAAGAACATGGGAAAACACAGCAAGTGTGAAACTTCCACAATCACGGAAAGTAAAGTTTGTTGATGGTGTCGGTACAGCGGGTAATTCACACAAACGGTCTTTTATTGAGGTTAACTATTCATGGCTGACCCTGTTTAGTACTAGTTGGTTAGAATCTGACAGAAAAGAGACCATCTATATAGGCAAACTGTTTTGTCAAATCTGTCAAAAAAAAGCTCTTGTCAGGAAATCATGCAGTTTGTGTGCCAATCAAAGTAAGACTAAGAGTGCTGAAGTTTTTGCTTTCTTTTTTGTGTGTGTCCTGTTTGAAACAAAAGTAATAAAACAATATACGCACGCAATGTTGGTGCATATACTGATATGTGTGTGTGCACATGATTTTGTGTTTTGCACAAAATTTTAATGTCCTATTAAGATGACTGAAAGCAGTCATATGTCCCATTGATGTCGAAGAGCTCAGGACATTTGTCCCATAGGTATGAATTTGTGGCAACATCCCTGGATTGCATTCTAGCTTTGGAGGCTTAAAAATGAATAAGTTTGGTTATTGAAAATCTGAATTAAAATTTTAGTAATCGATCCAAAAATAATTTCATCTTTATTATTTCCTGAATCCCAAAATATATACATATAACTTTGGATTCACAAAAGAAAATGTACCGAAAGCACACAAACTGTGATAAAAAGGAAAAGATATCTGAAAGTATCATGTGTTTATTGTCAGCTTCTTTTGACTTCAGTTTGGTATCTTCAATCTTGTGAAAGTCTCATGTTGGTGTACTAGTAACTTTTCTTATGCTTCCACACTAAACTTGGGTTTTAGATGATATCCCTGAGGTTCATGTCACTTGGTTTAAAAAAAAATGAATGTAGGTACACACCAGCAAGCACCCCATTTGTCATGGCTTGGGGAGATGAGTGTAGCTGCACTAAGAGGGGTAGAAATGCCAAATATATTATTATGTTCTGTCCTTTCCGTTATTGTTGTTCAGTGGAGAGGCCAAGACATCAGAGTAAAGTCTTCAATATCAGTCTAATGAAAAAGACAGGCAAGGATACAGTGAATGTTCAGGCAATTTTTTTTTAAGCTGAAGACAAAATCAGTTGCGTTTTGGAAAGTTGCTTGCAAAGATTTTCAGATGTCTGCTGTCAAAGGAAACGTTCTTGAAGATGCAGATTTTTGATTATTAAAAATGTCTTTTTTGTCAGCTTGTTGATACTAAGTTTGTGCTGAATGTACTGTAACAAGAAGAAAATTGAAGCACACAGGAAATCTTAACAGTAAAGAAGCAATGTAGATGATCACTTTTATTGAAGGTCATGGAAGTATACTCTGATAATGGGAAAATGTAAAGTATTTTTGACTGATATTGAAGGCTTGAAAAGAATGCTAAGGTAAGTCTTTGTGTTGAGGATGCCTGTATCTTCATGTTCGTTCTGTTCATTGTTTATCATTATCAAAGGACATTCTCTAAACTTCAAGAGGGTGGACATTTTGGATACTGGAGATACTGTCATTATAATTTTGCTGAACTTTGTATATGGCTGAGTGTCTATACAGGCACCAGTCTCTCACCAAACAAATTCTAATGATGACCACCCTAAGGTGCTCATTCAATCTTCCCATTGGTCACAGTTTTGGTGTGCTTGTTGGTTGTGTAATTATGCAACATTTATTTCTGCAAACATATTTACATGTGTCATGTCCTATTTAAACATGAGGGAGAAGTACTGTAGGGAAAATCTTTAAATATATATATATTTTTCTCAAGATCTTGTTTTCAGTGTAAGATAATGGTGTTATTTTTGACATGACAGTTACCTGCCAAAAGTGTGCTTAACTCTGTGTCTGAAAGTCAAGAAGGGTTTTTCTTTTTGCACACATCATCTAGAAAATGGAGAGTTCACATTCTTGCACTAAGAAATGTTCCGGTTGAAGTGAAGTGCTGCAGCAGACTAGATGAGTGCAATTGCAGGCATTAGTTGCATGTGGAGTTTAAAGAGTGTCCTTAGTTTCATCTTGTTACATGGCATTTTTACCCCCAGGCAGCTGAAGGGGATTAGAAGCTAATCATATTGGAATTTCCTTGTTTTCTTCCCCTGTTGAATTCTTTGGAAGTTATAGTAAGCAGGATAATAATTTGTTAATGTTTTTGATACCTGGGATAAAATATATCATGTTATAGCTGTGTTTGATTTTAAACAATCTTTTTTTTGTAAAAAAAAAACCCACCTTCGGCTGGGTTTGATTTTTGAAAATATCTTGCAGTTTAGGCTAGTTTAGCGGAAGGTGAGACCTTATTCTGTGGATTAACAGGAGTATTCCCCAAGCCATTGACATGTTTCTTTAGGATGTTCAGTTGTTGAAAAGCAGTGGTCCTTGTCTCTGTGTTCAACACCTTTGTTCAGTCATGAAAGTGAAGTAAAATTGTAAATGTAATTGTCTTCTTGTTTGCATTTGCAAGCATGGATTTGTAACAATGCATCTGCAGAAAGTTCAGTCATGCATATGATCGTGAACTGTGCAAATTGATTTTTTAACCCTGCATTATTTTTCAATTCTGGATTTTTTGAGCCTATGAGTGTGAAGGGCTGAAAATAACCCCCGTCACCTGGTTCGTTGGTATATGTCATGATGCCATGTTTCCCCCCTAACTTTTCTGAAACCATGGCAATAAATGGTAAAGAGAGGTGAGCCTTCTTATAGAAGCCTTTTAATCGGAACAGGATTCACCTTATTTGGCTACACTGCATTATACAACTTTATTCTCTGAAAAAAAAGAAAAGTTATGCTGCAGGTACGGAAAACCAGCTTAAACGTAATTTGTAACTTGTGCACTTTCCAATTGTATGATCACTTGATACATGGTATCTTTTGAAGCTTTTGCTGTTTGTAAATGAAGTGCATACTTTTTCCTTTTTTGTGTGTGGCAAAGTGTGAAGCACACAAGACGAGGATTGCTGCTGCTTTTTTTTGCTTCTGTGTGTGTGAAAGGTGCCATCATTACAAACTCGTCCGGTTGAAGTTGAGTTTGGTCTTACTGTGCAAAGTTTCGTAACTGTTTGGTGGGGATGTGTTTCAACATCTACAAGCATCTACAACAGCACGAGGACTTTTTAGTACGCTAAGCCGAATTGAACTTTAGTTGATCTTCGAGTTGTGTAATGGTAATCTTTCTTTTTTTGAGAAGTGTTTTTTTTTTTTAGCATTATGTTTTTAATTTATTTGGACTGAACTGTTATACGACATTCTAAACTAAAACGAGCAATTGCATTCAGACTCAAAACTTGTTTTTTACACTCTGTCTCTCCTCCCATTATGAAGTTTGCTGCTTTAGAACGGAACAAGAAGGCTTGCATTACAATAGTTTTTCATACATGTTGCCAGCATATGCGAAACTTGAAACTGTGAAGCTGGGGGATAGTTAGTGTTAATTGGAAGCATACACACAAAGAAAACATGAGATTTGGAGCTTCATCAACGTATGCGGCATTGGCAGTCAGCTTGAAACTGTTCTGCCTGCATCAGCTGGTGCTTATTGAAAATAAAATGTCAATGTTACATGGGATGGCTTCAAGACCTACCAGGATATGTGCTGTTCTGGCACTTTCTCTGCACGTTTTTGTATGTCAAAGTTTTCTTCCGAGTCTAGCCTGGTCACCACTGTGTGCTGTTTATGTTTTTTGGCTTTTATTCTAAAACAATCATATGTGAATGATGTAGTAGTAATAATGGTGCCATTGTAAAGGTCAATAAATGAGTTTCATTCTTAAATTTATTTACTGTGTCAGACTTTTTCATTGCTTTTTACAATGTCCTGAATACTACCCCTTGTCGTATGTTTTGACATGAAGGTTGGGAAAATATTCTCTTTATTTATTGATACAGTTTTTGCATTGATATACACGCAAGGCAACAACTTGGATCCTCTTGTGGTATAAAGGCGGAAAAAAATTGTTGGATGGTTGGTATTCACTCGTACATCGTCTTCGGGTCCTTCGTTACATTGGTATATCAACTTCTGCCGTTATAACAAGGGGAAAGATGCGTGTTGGTGTATTTCAGATCTCACCTTGTTTATGAATACCTGACAAGTTTTGTGTACATCACCTGGATAAGATACTGGCTGAATGCTGGAACTCAATGGGAACAGCAGCCTTTTGTGTTTCCTTATTTTGAATGTGGTAGTCTCATCATGTGTTGTAGTACTTTGCTGTAACAGCAGAGACACCATTTGGATGTAGGAAGATGCGCATAAAGGGTTGTTGAGGAGCAGGATCGCAGTCCCCCTCTGAAATAAACAACAAAAACAAATATAACGACAAAAGGCACATTTTGGGGCTGATGTGATGGTGTTGGTTTGAAGGTGGTAAAAATGAATCGTTTCTTTGGCATGTTGATGTGCCATTGCAAGGGTAATGAACATCTGCCTCAATTTCTTAAAGTTCATCGCTGTGGTGTTTGCTGGCAAATCTTAAGTCAGAAAAGTAGTTTTGATCTTTCTCTATCCCCACTGCACAGAATTTATGTACGGATTAAAGCTGTTTTGTCATTTTGGGTGATGACATTTGGGAATTGACATCCAAAACAGGCATGAAACATGAATTGACACTGGTGCTAAATTTCTCAATTTTCTATGATGGTTAATTGTGTTGTTAATGTTGGTATAGATGCATACGTCACACACAAAACATTTTTTGTGCGAGACTGAGAGATAATTATGGAGTGTTATGAAATTCAAACTATAAAGTACAAGTGTGTGATATGTGCACATAGGCTTTAACAAGCAAGGGCAAGAGTCGAATTTAAATATATGACAAGCATTGCAAAGAGTAGCCTGCCTTTATTTCTGTGCAGTAGTAACTGATTATGAATATGATACGTGGCTGACAGACTTGCACTGAACCGATGTGCACACTTGTGAGACAGATAGTAACCCCTGGTCTTCGCTACCGCATTATTACATCATATGATGTGTTTTTCTGTGTCATTCAGTTTCTAGAAGAAATAAACTTGCCAGTAACAGAGCTTGAGGAGTTTATTTGAGAGACTTGCTGGTGCCGTATACCAACAAAATGGCTTCATTTTCTGCATTCATTGTGGTATTGCCAGAGGTTTTTTTCTGCTGTCAAAATGTGCCTCTGATTAAAGACCATCAGTGGGATGGAAGCTTGGTGTAGTGTTTAACGGCACAGTAAGCCTCCCGTAAACCATCACAGATACTGTAGGGCTTTTACACACAGTACAAACACCCTTCCATATGAACGCTCACCAAACGGGAACATCCTAGGTGCCCTACGTAAAGAGCGAGCAATTTTCAAAGAATTAATTTTGCGGATTGTGTTGGAGACAATCGGACCGTGGTGCTTTTTGGCGCTAGACCTAACTTTTAAAAAATCTAAATAATAAATTGACAGCTTGTTACACAAACATTCTTAAATCATAAAAGAATTCTTTTTTCATCAAGACAAGATCAGTACAATTCGAAGTTTTGAAAGTTTGAAAAAAGAAAAGCCCGGAAGCAGGGTCACGCAAGGTCGTGGTTCTCGTAGCAGATGACGGTTTATACCTATCGCCAGTTCCTCTGAACAGTCAAAAGCCATCGCTAGAGTTCTTGTGAACCACAGCTGTTTGTTTCGTGCATAGTCAGAGGTACTTAATAACGTGCTATTACAGATAAGCTCACAGCGAGTCACATTCAAATTACTGACGACTACATTGTGAAAAAGGGAAACTTGATCACACGGGTTCACGATGGCTCAGGGGTAAGATAAACCACGCAAAAATAAATTCTTTGAAAATTGCTCTCGCTTTACGGAGGGCACCTGGGATGTTCCCGTTTGGTGAGCGTTCAAATGGAAGGGTGTTTGTACTGTGTGTAAAAGCCTGACAGTATCTGTGATGGTTTACGGGAAGCTTACTGTGCCTTTAAAGATTAGTAACAAACAGCCTGTTGTGTGTGTCAGATGCCGAAGCAGTGGCGGGGGATGAAGAGTTGCAGCGAGTTTGTGAGGCTGTCATGCGCATCAGATCCCGAGAGCTCACTCTTCGCAAAGCTGCTGAGCTCTACGGCATCCCTCGCAGTACTCTAGGCGATCGCGCAAGGGGGCGTGTCAGACTCTTTGCAAAGAGGGTGAGGCGCCGGCGAATGAAACTAAGTATGGAACATGAGACAGAGGAAGAGCCAGCTACTTCAGTTGAGCATGACGAAGAACAGGCTGACTGAACAGTGGGAGGAGAATTTAGCTATTGAACACAGTGACTTCGGTTAGGAGTAGATGTGAATGATAGCTGGAGATGAACGTCATTGAAGTTTCTGCCTGTGGGAGGATTAGTTCTGCTCATTTTGAAGTGATACTACAGGGTTTCTTGTGTTCTTTTTACTGGTTTCAGCTCATCTGATACCACAAAAACTTCCCTTCAAAGGCATGCAGAGAATGCACTCCAACTTCTATCGTCACAGGATGGGGACTCCTCATGGTGTAGCTGGTAGATACCAAAACATGGGGAACAGAATCAATCCAGTCATGGAAGAACTGCGCAAACAGAGGCACAGAGAAGCTCAGAAAAGATACTTGGCCAAAAAGAGGAAGGAACACTTTGAATTGGAATCTTCTTGCACAAGTGAACATTTTAGTTTGTCTTGCTCATTACCGTCTCACACGGCAAGAAGCCCTGAAGGCAAACCGGATGGTCAAAAGGAAAGCTAAAACTTTTAAAACAGCTGAGTGATTGTGGATGCAGCACTTCGTGATATGCTCATTTGTTAAAATTAATTTGTAATGTTTTTTTCCACATCAATTACTTGAATCCAGGTGGCAAATTGTAGGTTATACAGTAATTTATTAGGTTGCTTCATGGTTGTATTTTTTAAACTTTCGTTACTGACTGTCGTGCGATCTGTCAATGTGTTTGAAACCAGTGGTCCAATTTTGGGAAGAGGTAAGATTTCCGAACACTTAAATTGAAAATTTATGAAAGTGTATAGATTTAACATTTCAAAAGAATGGTTGACAAAAAATAATTAAAAAAAAAAGATTGTGAACAAAGATGAAATGTGGTATGTTGTATTCTGATACTGTATAACGTATTACTTATTTGGTGGTGCACGTTTCAAAAACCTAAGGCCCCTTGGTAATGTCTTTCACTTTTACCAGCTGTAGTTATTAAGAAGCATGTGTACTCAACATTGGTAACCTATTACAAAAAAAGATTGAAAAAGAAAAGAGAGAGATGATGGCATTTTTGTTTCCCATTTCAGTATGGTCCTTGTGCGGTGGTGGCAATACTCAAGGTCATACCACAGGAGTAGGACATTGTGATACAGCTAACAGGTGGTTCCAGCGGGCCCCTGCAAGAGAAGCCTTACAGCGCTTTCGTAATAGACTGAAACAAGATCCTCAACTTCTTAGAAAGTACCGGGAGAAACAGATTGCCTATAATAGGAGGTATCGAGCTAAGCAGAAGCTCCAATGGCAGGGATTTAGTGTCTGACAGTTTACCTGTGTGCAGAAGAGGTCTATACATTCACACAATGTATACTTACCAACAGTCTGTAAAGAAGAACTTGCATGTTCATAATTGGTTTTTGCCCACAGAATGATTTATGAATTAACTGCTGAACCTTTGTGACTGAAAATTTGTGTGGAGTTAGGTGTGAATAAAATATATGTAATGGGCTGATTTCGGCCCCCTCTGATGAATGATATTAAACCTTGGTATTTGATTTGAAGGCTGGAGCCTGTCATGATGATTTAGCATGGCTTTGTTTCCGCTTTTAGTTCTGACCTATACATGGAGATGTGTGAACAACTTTCCAGACAGGAGTGTTAGGCAAGAAAGGCATCAATATCGTCAGCGTCTGAAGCAAGAATTATTATGAAAAGGCCAAGATTTTGCAGCAGGGAAGAAAGTACTGACAGCTTTCTTCAAATCCTACTTCCAGCACTTGCAAGAAACCACGCTGCTATGTATTTCTCAAATCTGAAATGGCATTTCTTCAATTACATTCATTTCACTTGAAGAAAAGATTGAAGGATAGACAGTGCACTCAACATGTGTTCCTGATTTTGAAAACTGGTAGCGTCTTCAGCCTTACAAACAACAGCTATTTCTAGCTATAATGCATGGTTTCCGAGTCCTAAAAAGGTCAGACCCTGTACTTAAAGAATTCATCTTTTCTGATCGCGTACACAAGCAATGCCAGAAAGTTAAAGAGACTGCTTCTCCAGCATAAACATAGATTGCTGCAGAGGATCAGAGAAAATACTTTTTATCATCAGCAGTATAGACAAAAACAATGGCCACTAAGAAAAGATTCACACATAAGAAATAAAAATAAATATTTGTGGCATCAGGTTACCATAAATTTGATTTCCTTACATTTTACATGATAGTAACAAGGGCGGGGGGGGATCCATACCAGCGCAAATAATCCAATGTTCCACACTCTCAAATATAGGGTCTGATCCGATACCTTTTGAAGAGACAAGGAAGTGGTATTGATACCTCTCGCCGTCAGCGGTACAAAATCAGAACTAAATACCTCCCAATCACGAACGCTAAACATGTTCATAATCACAGCTCCTAAATATAAGTGTGTAAGCTAATAATCTCATCGCCACACTGTTGCTATGTGGTGTTGAAGGCAGGATTAGATGGAAAGTTAGAAAAGCACACTTTCTAGTCTTGTCAGGCCCTAAACTTAGAGCTCATCTCTTTTCAGTGCATACCCGAGCAGTGGAGGGCAGGACAGTGGGAAATCTGTTTGGTGACCCAGGAAGTAGAAACCTTGCTTCACACAGCAGCTCACAGAAGGAAAAGATGCGTCTTTATAAGCGGAGATCGCGGCAAAGGATCAAAGAGAATCCCATGCGTCTTCAGCAGTATAGGGAAAATCAGCGCATGTACAATCGAAAGTACCATGAAAAGATTAAATTGCAACATCAGATGGTCATGAGAAAATGATGGCTTCATAACATGCTTGGCAGGATTTCTACGTATGGCTGTCTGTAAACAGAACAGAGAAAAGAATCCCTGCTTCTTCAGCCGTATCACTATCAGTATCACATGGTCAGAGGACCATGATGGCTGGATACAATTTTGCTAGGTACAATGTATCATTAAAAATTATGACCCAGAGCAAAAACCAAGCACACCAAAACCTTAATGCGGTGAAAGTGTTAGTATATGGCTTATTGATATAGTATAATTACACACACAAACATTGTTCTGCTTGAAATAAGCTCCTGAAACTTGTGTCATATTCCTTGATAGTTTAGAGGAGTTGGCGAAACAGGAGGCAACTGAATAAAGTCTGATCCTGTTTCTTTCCAGTGCTGTTCCAGCACCTCACATCCGGTGGTTTGGGGTCCAGACAAACGTATTCCGCTCAAGCCCTTTCTTCAGAAAGCGGTGATCGGAAGGAAAGAAACCGACTTCTTAAACGCAAGTCTCGTCAACGCTTGAGAGAAAACCCTTATCTTCTTGAGCAGTACAGGGAAAGGGAGCGTTTGCATTGCAGGAGATACAGAGAAAGGAAAAGATATCAACTTTTCTGGTAGATCAATGGAAACATGAACAAAATTTATTACTGTGCTCCTCTGTGGCAAGGGTTAATGTTAAAATCCAGTTGTCTTTTCTTTCCAGTGTCCTTTCTGGCATTCAGCAAGTCCGGAACAAGAAACACAAACTCGGCTGTTGCAGTAGCCAGTCATAGAAATGCTACAGAGTATATGCGCCTCTACATGCGGCAATACCGGCAGAAAATCAGACAAAATCCTGTCCGCCATCAACAGTACAGAGAGAGACAGCGCTTACATGAGAAAAAAAGAAGTCAAAAAAGACAATCTCTCTCTCTCAAAAGAGAAATCCCATGACAACAATAGCGTCTGAGTGAGTGGTCTTATTGCATCACCTGTGGCTTGACAAGGAGTTTACTTGGTGGTTTTCAGCTATGTGCAAGGTTGATTTTGGAAACTACTTGGTTTTATCGATTATATCATGTGTATGTTCATCACGCCTCAACTGATTTGTGCATGCTGTGTGGCAAAAGAAGACCAGTTCTGCATGCAGATAGAGTATTTTCATCATGGGAAAGTGCAGTTTTAGAGTATTTTCATCATGGGAATGTGCAGTTTTGAGTCTTTGCATTGAAATGTTGTGCTTTTAGTCTTTAGTACAGTATGGCAAGAGTGTAGACATGACTTATTTCAGCGCGTGATGCTGTTTTCTTTCCAGTTGCCTTCCTGACAAGGAACAGATTTGGGCTAAGTGTCGGGGCAGCTTTTGGTGATGAAAGAAGCAAAAGAGAACAGCAGCGCCAGTACATGCGTCTTTATCGTCAGCGCTTGAAATTGAACCCCAGTCGCCTTCAGCATTACAGAGAGAAGCAGCGTATTCACAGCAAGAAACACTTTGACAAAAAGAAACACCTAGGTGAAATGAGAAAATCACCTGAAGGAAATGACTAATAACTGCTAATAGCAGACAACTGCTAACAAAAGTAGTGTTGGATCCTGTTTTTGGTCATGGCCGCATGTTTTTTTTATCTGATGCATTTGTCTGATCCCTGGCGGGTTGACTGTCCAATAGTTTTGATCTGTAGGAGGTCTTCTGACCGTCCATTTTGATACCAAGGGGACCAGGACATTTGGACCTTTACATATTTTTAATCCAGGTCCAACTGATCTTTTCTTTTCTGAGGCTGGGAACAACAATGCAGCAGACATCGTTTCTCAGGCAAGCGACAATAAGGTATCGATGAATAAGATCAGTCGTCCTGGCTTTGTTTGTTTCCTGAGCAGAAATAAATTATTTTCCGTTTTACCTATAAATGCGTGCCTCCTAATATCTCATTTGATATGCATATCTGGTTCAAAGTTCACCAGAAGCTGCTGTGCATAAATATGGTGCATTGAAGGAGAATTTTCTTATTTTGAAAGTTTGAATGAGAATCTTGCAAGGAAAGGTAGTCTGAAGGCCAAGAATGACAACAGACTTGAGAATGCTAACTGCATGATAATTCACATGCTTTGCTATTCCTCTTTCTTATTTTCTTTCACTAGCAGTCAGGCCCGGCTTTGCCCCGGAGTTTCTGACACACACACAGTGACACAAATGATCCTGATCTTTCTGGTTTTCTTGGTCTGTCTGTCTTTCAAACACTCACACACACACACATTCGAGCGCGCACGTACAGGTTCAACTGATAATATTACACCCCTTGAGAATGACACGGTATACTTATATGATGAGCAACAAAGCATGACTTACCTCCCTTGCACTATTATATAGGCTGTATTCATTAATGGGGAGGGTCATTATCCGAGGAAGGAAACAATGTCTCGAGAAACTAAAACCCAGGTGCACATCTGTGGTTCCAGGGCAGTGTGCATGCACAATATCTTGTGCTTACCTTTTGCCATCTCTGAGGTATGGCGACCACAGACACACACACATCCATTTTTGAGTCACTTGAGAAAAAGTGACTATGTAATCGGTCAGTGTTAGTCTGTCCGGCCGGCCAACGGCCGGCCGTCCGTAGACACCACCTTAACGTTGGACTTTTCTCGGAAACTATCAAAGCGATCGGGCTCATATTTTGTTTAGTCGTGACCTCCAATGACCTCTACACTTTAACGATGGTTTCGTTGACCTTTGACCTTTTTCAAGGTCACAGGTCAGCGTCAAAGGAAAAATTAGACATTTTATATCTTTGACAAAGTTCATCGGATGTGATTGAAACTTTGTAGGATTATTCTTTACATCAAAGTATTTACATCTGTAGCCTTTTACGAACGTTATCAGAAAAACAAGGGAGATAACTAGCCTTTTCTGTTCGGCAACACACAACTTAACGTTGGGCTTTTCTCGGAAACTATAAAAGTGACCGGGCTCAAATTTTATGTGAACGTGACTCATTGTGTTGTGAATAGCAATTTCTTCCTGTCCATCTGATGCCTCATATAATATTCAGAACTGCGAAAGTGACTCGATCGAGCGTTTGCTCTTCTTGTTATATATGGGTCATTCTCAGAAATGGTGGTCCAAAGTGTTACATACAAAGTAAAAAATAAAGTGTCAAGAAATACAAAATAATTGTTTTTACTATGAAGTCTATTGTTTGCTATACATAATAATGCAAAAATTAGACAAAAAGAGTAATTGGTTGCTGAATAAGAGACGTTTTAAAGTGTTGTATTTACGTGATGAATGTTGACATGGAAACCAAATTCCAACTTTAAACCACCTAAGCCTTCAATCCTTTGTGCATTTTTTATCAGTTCTGCAGTATTTTTGTGTTCTACCCAACACATTCTAGTTATGAAAGGTAAGGACTTCAACTAATATTGGTTAAAAAAATGACATTTGGAACAAAACTAAGGTGAATGTCGCAACACAGAATTAAAATGCTTGAACCACTTTCGGTTCCTGTGCGACAGACATGAATCTGCACTGTTTGGCCTTTCCTGCCGGCAAAACCCGTCTGACCCAAAATAACTACACAAAACACAATTCCTCAGAGTTTGCTGTATTTGTTGAAAGTTCCTGTTGCGTTCAGATTACCCATTTTAAGTACTTGATGAATGTCGAACATCGACAATCAGAGGATACGAAAACTTCTTGGCTGCTTTGTTCCGCTAAACTTCGCGCTTTGAGAGACTGTTTGCACTCGATATCCTTCCGACACTACATTGTCGCCATCCGCGGTGTGTAAGTTTGTGACAAAGCTTTGCAGGCTCGACAATTAAGTAAAAACCATCTTCAGTCGTAACGTAGGTCAGGAAACGACGCCATGAGTTTCAGCAAATGATATGATTCTGGTGTTTTCTGTGAATATTTGGCTGTGATTCAAAGGACTATTTTCTTGTTCGAACTTCCTGTGCGCCAAAGAGCTAAAAATAGCCGTGATGTGGCAAAGTCATGGAGCACATTGCTGTCCGATGTTCGCGCGTCGAGTCCGGATACGATGCGTTACGACATTCATAATTTTTTGTTCGAAGCCTGTAACTTCAAATTCAGTGTGAGTTTTTGAAAAGATGTGTTGCTACGTCCAATACTGAACTCCTGACTGTCGATTGCAGTAATTTGTTGGTGTTTGCATGTTTGCATTTAGCCATGAGACTGAACATATTGTTGATCACGAAAGTCGTGTAACGCTTCGGCGATCCGGAAACGGCCGAACTTCGCAATTGAAAAGCACACAAAAACAACAGCAACGTATAGAAACCATTTTTATTGACATACAACAATGCTTTAATGTCTCAGGAATAGATTCAGATGAAGAAAGTTGTGGTAGAAATAATTTTATTTTACTTTTTCATGATTTCAAATGAGTCACCCCTACTCACTCTCACTGGACCACCATTTCTGAGAATGACCCATATATGTAATAGATACTCGGTGACATGTAAAGTACAGCTGCTGAAGGGAAATAGGGACACGAGTTTCTTTGAAAATCAGTAGTGCATCTTCAAGATGCAGGTGGTAGATTAAAAAAAAAAAAATCTCTAGATGTTGGTATAATTTCTGCTCAATCTAGTGAATGCAAAAACTTGGTTAATGTCTGTGAAAATAGAAAGTATAGGTATGATACCTTTTTGTAAGAAATTTGTTATTGAATTGAGATCAGAGAAAATTAGGAGGAAGGAGATGATGGTGACCTTGAGTTTGTTGAGTGTGTCTTTATTACTGCATTACTGAGTGCTATGTGTCCATTTTTGATTAAAATAAAAAAAAGCATTGAAAAGGGTAAATGTGTTGTGTTTGAACAGAAATATGGTGGTGTCAAGTAAACATGTTGCGTCAGTTGTGTTGATGCATTGCATCATTTCCTAATCGTGCAACTAAACCTGCATACATATATGAGGGGCACTTTCAGAATGCTTTCAGAAGGCTTTGGATAGCAGAAAGGACAGCATGAGCTGTGGTATGATTGTGTGATGGTGTATTGTCCGTCCCTTGTGCCACTTGGCTAATGTGCAAATGTTATCCAACAACAGGGGTATTATCAAGTTCATGAGTTGTCACACAGAAAACAAAACCACACAGCATTTAAGTTGCACACAGTTTAGCACACAATTAAATCACTTGGCTACATCCATCATGGGCATGAACATTGGTGGTAGAGTCGTTGTTAGTTGGAGTGAAGCCACAATGCCATGTAGGACATTCTTCTGTAAACAAGAAACTGGTTCGGGAAATGTTCAGTGATCGCGCTAGGTATTTTTCAAACCGGTATGACGTCATGAGCTGGCTACAAGTCTCTCACGAAAATCGGTAAGCTTGCCAAGGCAACCAGTAAAAGACAAACAATGACTTACAATACATTAAATCAATGTCAGTGATATGCGGACGTTCCCCCCCCCTCAAAGCAACTGTCGCACAACTTGACAGTGACACATCAGCAGCCGCTGTGAGAGAGAGAGAGAGAGAGTTCCGAAATAAAATAGGAAAGCAAATAGTAATCACGCAACTGGAAGACTTACTCACTAGTTACTTACTGTTACAGTTTCACTTTCGCCTAGTCTTTGTTGTCAAAAAGTTTTCACGCGCAGAGCCAACAGCATTTCTATGACTTAGCGATTTTGAATGGTCTTCGAGAGATGAATGTTGAAAATTTCGACAACCTCTTAACCATTTTTTTTACGTGTTTTTTTTGCAGTCTTCACAAAACATGAGAAAGTTCTCCCCCTCCCCCTCTGTCCGCAATCACAGAAACTCTTTGCACCATTTTTCCTGAAATCGTTTGACAGTGGAAGATGCCGATGTTGGTTTCTTTGCCGCCGCTTGAGACTCGGGCTCTGCAGATGTACTAGGCTGTGAAGTACTTTCACTTTCAGTTCCTTCATTCAAAGGCCTCTTGGGGGTAGAAAAGACAGTAAAGATCGTTGCTTCTTCATCGCAATCGACTCGCCTCACAATATTCAACTGTATGTAGACAAAGATCTAAGCTGGTGTGAGTACGTGATTTCCCGGTATGATGCTATGTCGGCTATAGTTAGACGCCGTCCCTTATAACATAAACTGAAAGATCACGATGGACCGGGAACCGAAAGAAATGGCGCGAAAAGTATGATGTCTGAATTTTGACGTCATGTTTGACACATTGACATCAAGTGTCATCAATGGAGACATAATCGCAACATTGTAGCGCTGTCACAACAAGCCATCCAAATCTCTCTCTCTCTCTCTCTCTCTCTCTCTCTCTCTCTCTCTCTCTCTCTCTCTCTCTCTCTCTCTCTCTCTCTCTCTCTCTCTCTCTCTCTCTCTCTCTCTCTCTCTCTCTCTCTCTCTCTCTCTCTCTCTCTCTCTCTCTCTCTCTCTCTCTCTCTCTCCCTCGTACTGACAAACGATTTTTGTAATTACTACTTTTTTTTTGCCGGTCAAACCAAATAACAATCGGTACGTCTGACCGACATCCACTTTTTTTTCCGGTATTGGCGAATCTTAACTGGTAAAATACCGGAAATTACCGGTAAACGCGATCCCTGAATGTTGTATGCTGCCGTCGCAGGATTCATAAAAATTCACATGAGTTTGTTAGGGGAACTAAATAAAATCAACAGCGTTTTTGTTTTACTTTCAGTATGGAAGAAGACTGTGCCCAGATGGCCTAACCAGGGGCTTGAGCACACTTCATCTAAGAATCCAACCCTCACATCTAAAGAAAGGCATCGTCTCTATCGTGAAAGATTGAAGCAGGATCCTCAGCGTTACAGACAGTACCTAGCACGACAGCTGATGTTCACAAAGAGATATCAGGCTCGGAAGAAGTTGGAAAGAACATGGCAAAGAAATCAAGGATGGTAGATGAGTTCACCAGAAAATGCAGATGGAAAATTTAAACAATTGCTTTTGAAAACTGATACAAGCACATATTAGGAGGACTTTCGATTTGGCTGTTGGGGCAGTCTCACACCTACATTGGAGTAGCAGCAGATGAAAAAAGAAGAATATAAGAATCGATCACTTTGTTATGCCAATCGGTCAAATCAACCGACTACATTGCAAATCTTTTAACCCAATGCCCCCTGACAAAAAAATGGAAGGCAGCCTTCTTAATCCTGAGCAAAGGGAAACTACTCCGCACAACATGCACACATACAAAACAATTCATATAAAATCATAGAGTACTCACATTTATATAGAAGATGGCAGAATAACTCGAGAATACACTATAGTTATGCAAGTATGTTCTGTCCACTTCCGATGTAATAAATGTTGTTTAAAAAAAAAGATCCAGCAAGTGTTCTTCAAAAACGTCCAACGTGTCAGCCTTCAGTCCTCATTTACACCAATATATGTTGAAAACTCCCAGAAAAATCCTCCCGAAAGTCCTGTTGTCGAATAACAACACCCAGATCGATGTCAGACTCATCCCCTTTCACCTCTTCAAGTAGAAAACCTTTGAAAGGCGTGTCAGAATCGTCATCTGAGTTCCCCATGATCGAACACCATACTTCTAGAACCTTCGTTCAACGCCATTTTGTCAGACAAAAAAATCTCAAACTTTGGAAATTCACAGCTAACACACTATCGCATCGATTCAAACTCTGCAAACGCTAGAATGAAGCAGCCGGAAGGAAGTGCATTAATCACATCCGGTCGCAAGGCCTTATGGGTAAGGCTCAAAGCGAAAGTGAAAGTAGGTGACCTAGTGTTTAGCGGGCCATGCCGGGCGTTTCAGGGATTTCATAGGGCACTTCCGGCGGGCCATGCCGGGCGGTTCAGGGGGCATTGGGTTAAATGGATTATCAATCTGTAGGCATGACTCGTTGCTGATTTCATTTCCTACATTTTTATATATTTACCATTAGAACACCTGAAATTTCTGGTCATTGTCATCCCTGTGTCAAATTTGTAATGTAATGTTAATATAAGGTTTATCAAGTACATGTAAGAAGTTGACTGCTGTAAAAGTGAAAGATGATTTGAGCTATTCAGTATTGTGTCCCCAGAAATAAACCCCATCAGTTATATGCTGTGAACAGACTAAATATGACAAAAAACTTTTTGGGTTTCTTGCAGATATATACAAATCTGCAGCGGCTGTGATGGGACTGTCAGTATCCCATAGGCGAACCAAGCATACTGTATTAGACCCCGGTGCACGAGACAGAATGCGTCGATATCGTAATAAAGTGAAACAAGACCCAGAACGTCATAAGCAATACTTGGAAAGACAAGCCGCCCATGCAAGACACTTCCGAGCCAAGAAAATGCATCAACCGCAGCTGCAGTAGCCTGGTAGCTTGCTGTAAAACTTCTCTTTTCATATTATTTTGTTCCCTTCATGAGTTTGCATTGCTCTCTTCTGAGGGAGGTCAGTTGTACAGTCAGTAGAATAGACTCTCTAAAGTGTTAGATATCAAAGGGATTTGAATGTATGAAGATGTTCAGTTGTGTAGTCAGAGACCTTCTCCAGTATTCAGTGTAGTTCTGTTTCTTTCAGCCGTTGCATTGGTCAGGAAAGCAGTAAAACCTTTCCAGTTGACCACTGCTGCCTGTGGGATGACGGGTTTATCCAGAAACACGCAGCGTTCTCGGCTTTACCGCCAGCGCCTCAAGCAGGACCCACTACGCTATAAGAATTACTTGGAAAAGCAACTCTCGCACGTAAAGCGTTACAAGGCTACAAAAAAAAAGCGTCTGACCAAAGCCAGTGTAGACTTCATTTAGCTATGTAAACACGACTGTGGATGAGCAAGTCTATGAAACGCTTTGCTCATGGGATTGTTGACTCACCGGAGCATTTTGTGAGTTGGATAATCGTGATGGCAAGTCTGCTTTTGACAGGACTTTTTCTGAAGGTGTACAGTTTATGAAGTTTGGCTTTGTACAATGTGTGTAGACAAAACTTTTTCTCAAGGTCCTTTTCATGACAGCCTCATGAGGACAGCCTCTCAATTGAGTTCAAGCAACATTTGCTCTGTTTGGCTACCCTTTGTGACCCAGACAAGCACCTTGGTTTCCAGATCTACTTTTGTTCTAAACTGGGGTGGCTTAAAGCATATTTCTGACAAAGAAATATTTTCGTATTACTTTTATGAGAGCGATATAACCTAATGGAGTAAGTCTTGTGTGACTGAGGAAGCTGCTGACTGCTGAATTTTGTCTCTTGCAGCGCGCTACATGGCTCACAAAATGCTGGGTGATGTGCCGCCCACATTCAGTTCAAGTCAGCAACTGCCAGTCTGCAGGAGTACTGGTAACTCAAGGCGATACCGTGCACGCGTAAAGCAGGACCCTGTCAAGTATGAGAGATACCGTGAGAAGCAGCGTCTGTACCAGCTGCGGCATAAAGTCAAGCAGCAGAACCTTGTTGACCACCGGAAAAACAGACACAGTTCAGGGAGTTAGGCTGAAGCTCCTTTTCTTGGTCATCCCATTTGTAGTGTGACTAGAAAAGGATCAGTAACTTAGCTTGTTCTCATTTTCTTGGCTTGTACTTAGCGTGACAACAGAATGATGGCCTTGCATGAATACTTATTGTTGGCTTTCCTTGGTGTCAGTGGTGTACAAACCTGACCCAGTTTCTTTCTGTTGGTCTTGCAGTGCTCCACCATGATCCTCCCCTTTCCCAGGCTTTCTTGGTGGACTTGCAGCAGGGAATGGCTCCTTCCATTTCAACTTCAACATCTTCAAGAAAAACACTGGAAATGCGGCGGTATCGAGAGCGTCTAAAAAGAGATCCTGTGCGATATAGGAGATACCTGGATAAGCAAAATCAATACGCCAAACGTCGTCTGGAGAAAAAAATGAGAAGTTTCCCTGAAGGATCCTCTGATTGAAGTTGCAGTCTCTAGCTGCGTGTCATGAGTGTAGGAAACGATGTCGCAGACTCGGTGCTTGACCAAAGAAGTGTAGTTCTTCTGTTGATGTGCATTGAAATTGATTGCTTTCTCTTTGGGAGGTTGTCATGTTCTTTTTTCTGTGTCAGTGTGCATGTTCTTCATGTGGAAATTTTTGCTGATGTTGCAGGTGTCTTTTCATTGTGAAGTAAGCTCATATGATATGATGAGTGTCAATGATTTATTGGCATAAATGATTTACTAAGATGAAAGCGCGATTAGTTTAGTTTTAATACCAGTGTACCTCTATTTTCTCGGTGTTTTTTTTGTCGCTCACAGTGTCTTTAGCTTTTGGTTGGTAATCTAACACGTCCGACACATTATCAGGCAGATGTTATAAGTAAGGTTTTCCCCCAAAGAGTTTCCAGATGATTCTGTGACCCTTGAACAATATAATTGTAGAACAAGGCAAGACTATTTCAGACCTGGGAACCCATACAATTTCACCGTATTTTGTACGCATGATTGCAGAGAATACGAGCAGTACTGTCAGTGGGGATAAAATACGACGAGAAAAATTTCTAGACTACTTTTCTTCACAAACCCATCCCAAAGCCAATCCAGTATTTTGACACATGATTACAGTTTTTGTCGTAAAGTAAATATTGAAAAAATCATTTGTTTTAAATGTTTAGGTTAACTTAATTAACGGTGTGACGGACGCGTGTAAAGCATGTTTTAGTCATGGATGTTCAAATGCTGTGTGGAGTACGCCAATTTTTCTGAAAATAAACCATGTTTGTTTAAAAATACTCAGTGCAAAACAGGGGTTTCCAGGTCTGCTATTTGTAGTATCAGAATTTACGGCCTAATTAACTATCACAATTAGTTAGAGACTCCTGAGCATATCTAGAATTACTGTACACATGTACACCTGCATTTTTAGTACATTTGTAAGACGACTCTTTCGTAACATCCTTGGCATACCTTTAATTTGACACACAATTGCATGCCTTTTTATTGAAGGTGTAGGTGTTGGACAAATAATTGGGGAACCTACGTATTTCCTTGCAGTGTGCATGCAGCCTATGGGTATGAGTGCCTTGCAGTGCAGGCTACAAGGACCTTTCGCAGCCAAAGGAATCTCCACTGCGGAGGCCTGGAGAATGTATAGAGCACAGATTCGACTAACTGATCCAGAAAAGTATCGTCAGAACAAGATGAAAAATGCACTGCGCATGAGACGAAAACGAGAAGAAGTTAAAACAAGGAGGCATCTGGATAAAAATTTATGAGGACATGTGTGTGCATCAGGAAAATATTTGACAAGAAGATTGTTGCACACTGTGCTTCTTTCTGAATAAATCTGCAAGGTTTATTGTGGTTGCTGGTGGTCCGTCATTTTTTGTTTTGATCCGTTGGTGTTGCTCTCTTCTCTGATTCTGCCATTAACTTTGATAGTTATAGTAGGGAAGAAAATGAAACTTGGGCTGCGTAAAACTATGACCAGACTCATTGTTTCTTGCAGTGCCTAGCACTCCGGTGCTGCCAACTCAGCTTTGGCCCGCGTCTTTTGATACAAGACTACAGGGGAAACAAACATCCAAAGCGATCTCAAGTCGCCGATACCGAGAGAGAATCAGACAAGATCCACAGCGATACCAGAACTATATGACACAAATGAAGATCCGAAATGAGAGGAAGAAATTGAGGAGGTTGCGAATGCAAGAGCAGGATTCTGTTTAAAAAGTGGACTGGCAATCTCACTTTTCTTTTTTCTTTTATTTGAGGGATAAAGAGGGGGCCACTTAAAATGATGTTAATGGTGCTGGTGAGGCTTACCATTGAAAATCAGCAAAACATCAAACCTTTCCCCATACAAGCTGCTGTCATTGTATCTTCCCCATTCTACTCGCTCTGGCCAAACAAACTGCATTTTATGTTTTAAGACCAAACCTGTAAATAGGCTTAATTGGTAAGCCATAGGCTTGAGAGATTGACATTGAGAGCGCTCCTTTTTTTGTATTGCAGCATTGCATTACAGCTCACAGTTGATGCACACTGCGCAACTACAGAGAAGTAGCAAGGAAACAAAAACTTCCATTCAGCGACCAAGGAATGCAGAGCAGTGCCGCCTGTACCGAGAGCGTGTCAAACGGAATCCTGAGAGATACGCATTGTATAAAATGAAAGATGCCCAGAGAAAAAAAGAAAAGAGACTGAAAAGTGCCCGGAGGACAATTTTTTAGATAAGGGAAGTTTTCACCATTGGTATTTTCAACAATTTATAAAGAGTACAGTATTATAACATTTGAGATCATGTGCCTTGTGATCATTGATCAAGGCCTTTCAGAGTTAAATTTTGCCTTGGATTCGATTTCTTTGAATGAACAGCAAAAGTACATCTTTTGAATCAGTAGTTTTTTGTTCCTGTTTTGTTTTTTAGATTCAAGCATACTCCCAATAGTTTAATTTACATAAATGCCAGCTGAGATGGAGAGAAAAGCAGTGCTACTGCTAGAATTAAAGTATAAACATAATCACCACTTGGTTTAAAGCGAAGCAGGATTTCAGCTTCTAACTCGTCTAATCATTATGTGCATAACCTCTGGTCGCAAAAGTGCCCGGAACATCTAAAGATGTGATGAATACATATTGCTAGATGGGGCAGTGAAATTGTACACTTGCGTCTCTTAGATCTGTTTGATAGAGGTAGCCTATTTTGTCGTTGCATTGGTTTTGCTTGAGTTGAACACAGGAGGAGTCTTCTCTCCCCCCCCCCCCCCCCCCCCCCCCCCCCATGCTGTTGCTATTCCTTGGTGGGTAAAGGAAAGTCAATATTGGGAATGCTTTTGATGGTCATGCACTTTCACTGTTTTCTTGAAGTGGGATGACATTCTCTTCATGACAATAGTCTACATTATTACAGTTTTGTTTTGTGGTGTTAAAGTTCTGTTGTGTGTTATTGGAGGTCTAGAAGGTGACTGCAGATTAACACTGTGACCGAAGTGGAGCAGTCAGAACCGTATAATATATTTTTGTTGTGAATGATATGGCTGATGCTAAAATAAATGTTTGCAAAATGTAACTGGGATTCCTATACTTTGTTCTTTTGCAAGCTGGTGCTTTTTCTTTCTGCCTAATTCTTCTGACACCCATTTACTAAACATGCTGTGATACTGACATGCAACTGTATCACAGTACTGTACATAGATACATTGTTATGGATGCCTTTTTCACACATGCTTTTTATGTACACATGCACACATTCTTTGCGTTGTTGCAAAAACAGGTTTACACAGAAAATCATAAAATATAGTTTGTGATTATGATTAAATGATTATGGTAGAGGTCATACTTGCTGGCATATTTTGATTGGGACGTTAGTTCAATACTGTTTTGTAAGGTTCCTATAGTCTCTCTCATCTGTTAAATATTTCGAGTTAAGGTAAAGGTGGACTCGAGTTTTCTGCATAAGTACTTTATTTTTTAAATCATAGACTGGCCTATTGCATTTGTTAGAGTGGTTGAATGGTTTGGTTATCGCGCTGACTCGCACCTGGATTATGTCTCTTGCAGTGAGATGGGCATTCTCAACCATACCAAGCACCCACTTTGGTATGAAGGAAACAGCGGCAGCGAAAGCATCTCGTGCCTATCGAGACCGTGTGAGAAGTAATCCTTTGAAATATCAACAGCACAAACTGAAGGATGTTATGCGAAAAAGACGCAAGAAACTAATGGAGATGCTGACAGAAGGCAACAGCTGTACCTGAAGTCGAACGGACCGAGTTGTTCAATTACGTTAAACTGGAAACAGCATAACAAAGATGAGGAGAGCTTTCTTTTCAATCACATCACCGGCTACCAACGACATCTAAAGAATGTCGTTAGATGTCGTTGCCGGCTACATAAAAACTTCTTACAATCAGTCTACGGTGTTCTGAGGGCACCTGAGATCATATCGGACATCAGTTCCACTGCACCTTTAGTTTGGTTGGTTTTGTAATGTCGGGCAGTAAGATAATTTTTCGTTGGATTTTTTAAATCTGCGGTTAAAAGACATTTGGTTGGTTTTTTTAAGTCGGTGATTGAAAGGCTTCACCGATAATGGTGAACTGAAATGACAAGAGCTACTTTGTTTCTTTCCAGCGGGTGGTGGTAACTGGAGCAGGATGATGCATCACAATGTTGGTTATTCTGCAACCACAGCCAGACAAAGTGGGGCCGAGAGGCTGCGCATGTACAGGCTGCGAATGAAACAAGATCCCGAGAAATATCGCATGTACCTGCAGAAAGCTTCACTTAGAAGGCAAAAGAGAAAAGACAGAATGAAGAAATTGGAGGCAGCTGGATGCCAGAGCCCGTTGTAAAGTGGGCAGTTACGTTGTGCACAATGTGCAAGTATGTAGCACACAGTCTGTGTTATTTGCTTCTTACTGCAAATGCTACTGTAGATGGGTGAAATAAACAAGTGATCAGGTTTTGTCTGTTATTGTTTCCTGGTAGAAACTTGAGTGTTTCAAAGTTGATTTCCCACCTGGTTTCAGTGTGTCGGAGTGGAACAGAAAGGAGAGGCAGACCCTTGACCAATGCAGAACGGTGTCAGCGCTATAGAGATCGTATCAAGTTGCAGCGACACGCCCTCCGGGTTACTTCTAGGCTGAGGATGAGTGCTGAATCTTTCCATGGAGGCAGTGGAGATGCAGCTCTGCATCATCTTGAATGATGCAAATAGATTCTACAATGTGTGTGTGCTGTGAAGAAGATGCATCAAGGAGTTAATACTTGCCTGGACGTATCTGGTTTGATGTCCTCGAAATGGGTCCGCTAAGACTGACTGTGAGCCTTAAACCAGGGGTGGGACTATTCCGCGGATTTCCACGGACACAACTTACGAATTCCGCTGGAGTAATCTATTTTTCCGCGTCAAATGATATTAAACAATTTTATTTTTCAAACCGTTCGGAATTGTATTTGGTACAGTCTTTGCCTTTGCCTTTTCAGGTTTGCGAAACAAAATGGCGCACCGCAAAGACATTGTCGAACGAAGCAAATGTTCAACATTGGATGAAAGTTTGAAAAACAAGTGGAGATGGGATTGGACAGAGGAGAGTAGGTTAATAAAGAACTTATTGGAGAATTCATCACAGTATCTATAACTTGTTGACTGAATAATATGGAGAGAAGTGAAGATGGAACAGTACACTGGAGGCTTGAGAGTTAAATTGTGCTGACTGAGAACTCCTGATAACTAATAGTAATTTTGGGCTTCAATGCATTGGGGCGTCACTTGGATCATACTATTGCCAGTATTGAATTATGGATACATGGTTCATTACGTAAATATGCACCATTACTAATTTACAATGTTACCATTGTTGTGTGAAAGTGTGTGGGGTTTTTTTTTTTTTTTGGGGGGGGGGGGGGGGGGATGTCTTTTTTACCTGATCCAAACAAGTACAATTTTACTTTTAGAATGCAACAGATTGCACAGATTTTAATGTACCATTTTTTTTGTAAACACACTGAAAGGGTCGCCCATCGAAGAGGTATTCCGCAGTGGTCACATTCCTTGGTTGACATAAGCTAGACCAAAAATATTAACAGCCACTATTAGGAAGCTAAAAAGTTGAATAAGCGTGTTAAAATCTGTGTTTTCTATTGGCGAGCGTTTCTTTTTACATCTAAGATAATATCTGCATACAATTGGTTGAATGGACAGTTCTTTTGAACAGGCATAAGACATGTGAGAAAGAACCTTATTTTACCCTTAAAAGGTTTAAAGGTACAACTGCAGATATAATACCTGACAGACATATATACATTTTATTTGTAATTATGCACTGAATAGCAGCAAGTATCATCTCATATAGAAGTTTAACCCATGACTGCATAATCAGCAACGTGGCTAGGAAAATGTTCATAGAGCATTTCACACATGATTTCAGAATGGCCCTGGCAGCCGAGAGATTCCTCGTCTGAAATGTCAGGACAGCGCAGAAGGGGCTTGACTAACGCTGAATATTGCAAGCTGTACAGGGAACGCCTGAAGCAAGACCCTCAGAGACGGCTACAGCAGAGACTGGCCAACAACCTCAGGAGACGCCGCCTAAAAGAGAGGCGCCGAATGATGAGAGATTTGAGTTCTGAAAACTCGTTGGTCTAAAGAAGCAGGTGTTTTCACGGTAATGCCAACCGGAAGCTGCTAGGGCTGACTCGTGCCGAAACAACCAAGGAAATAGATGCTCAAAATCAAATGTGAGAAATGTGGAAACAAAGGTTGCGTGGACTTCATTCACTGAAATGAATGATTAGCTTGAGTCAGAGTGTGAACAATATGTCCTCTTGTGGGTTTTGAGATTTTTTTCAGTTTCTCTTCATCCCAAATGTACATTTTCTTGCCTTTGTACTTGTCAAGATTCTTTATGTAACCATGGAAGTTTTCTTGTTAAACACGGGTTAAAGGATCCTCCTGCCGTTTTCCTGTTTGTTTTTGTTGTGACGTTAAGCATGCAGGCGTAACCTAGAGTTTGTCCAGAATGCGTTCATTTCAAGCTTGGATGTGAACTCCAAACAAAGGTACTGCACAGTTTTAAACACGTATGTCTGACCATGGTTTCAGAACGCCAAGGGTTGCCTGGACCAAGGTCAGCATGTTTCGGGCAAAGGCTTTCAGCAGCACTGGGGTGTCCAGTGAAACAAACCTTGTCCAAGGCGGAAATCGACAAGCGCTATTGGGATCGTCTGAAGCAGGATCCAGAAAGATACCGTCGATATCAATTGAAGCGAAAAATGAAATACTACAGGAAACGAGGTCTTCCACTTCCTTCATCACAGCCTGACACCACAAAATAATTTGTTGAATTGATTGTAGCTGCAGTAGTGTGCTGAATATGAAATCGGGAGTAGGGTTGAGAAAGACTGACAAGGAAGCAAAAGGATGTGTGCAGACACGCATGTTTCAGCAGTTCTTAGCGGACCTTTGGTGGAATGTCACCATCTCCATATTAATCTTTGACCAATTTTGACAAATGTAGAGAAATATTGCCACAGCACCATTTGTGTAAGACCCATTGTCACAACCCATTGCTTTGCCTGAAGTGCATGGAATCATTTCATTTATTAGTTTGTCTTTTGGCGTTTTCAAAAGAATCTATCTAGCAGTGCTCGCTCTTTTGTTTCATGTAATTTTTCTTCATGAAGATTATTTCAATTCAGACAAAACAAGCCTGATGCTAAGTGTTGTGTTGCCCCTCTTTCAGTGTGGTGGCGACTGGAGCGGCAGAGATACATGCGAATTGCAAGGGGAAGCGAAAGGCGCCTCACCAAAGCTGAACACAGTCGACTCTACTATCGACGCCTCAAGCAGGATCCAGAGAAGCGTCTTCTGTATAACATGAGAAAGGCAAAAGAACGCAGGATGAGAGAAGAAAAGAGAAGGCCACCGTTTGAGTAACTGCCTGGACAAGCTGTATTCCTTGGTGCCGTCAGAATGGGTAGCCAGTCACTGTGAGGTGATATCTTGTTGTGAACAAAAAAGAGGGAATCATTGTTTGAACCAGAGGGCAGATGCTTAATAGACTACATCCTATACTACATCCTCATGAGATGTCGAATCAAGTAGAGTAAGGTTGGCTGGTTAAGCATAGGCTTCTTTAGATTGGAAAAGATTGTCTACGCCCCTTTGAAACTGAGAACTGGATATGAGCAAGTTGTGGATGGTCAACATTCTGTACTTATCTATTGTAGTCTTTCCAACACGCATGTTATGACTGTCTTTATTGTTATTTAGGGAAGGAAAGGTTTCCAGGAATATCATTCTTTCAATCACCTTCAGAGTGTTGTATGTATGTGTAGCAAGGTCAATTTTCACAACAATGTTGTTGTGCTTCTCAGTCAACCTGCATTGTGAGGTCTTCCGTCTGTGCTATGGCCTGCCTCTTTGTGTACAACAACCGGAAACAATGTTTTCACTTTGACTGACTCGGTAAGAATAATGTGCTGGGAACAACCAGAAACAGTGTTCTACTCTGATTGACTCGCTGACAATAACATACAGGGATCAAACGCCCCTTTCAAGATTATTATAACATGAAAGGTGCCTTCATGTGTTGGAGCTGACCTCAGAAACCAAACACTGATACTGTGCTGTGTTGCTTTCAGTGTGGCAGACACAATCAGATGACAGCGGGCACCCGGAAAGCTTTCTGCCATGCCGAGGTTTGACTACAGCCGAACGCGCCCGTGTCTACTACCATCGAATGAAACAGGACCCACAGAAATACGACGCTTATGTCAGAAAGAAGAAATGGGAAAGAGCACGTCGTCGTATGAAAAGACAGTTAAAAAAAAGCTATCAGTGACAGAAAGGAAGCGATCAGTGACAGAAATAGGGAAGTGTAATCTTTGCTAAAGTAACAGTTTTAGCTCTGTTACAAACACAAGAACTGCCGAATTGTTCTGCAACCTCTCTATTACTACCCACCCATCATACACACATTCCTTACCAGAAGCAAATTTTGAATTAGGACTATTACAGGCACGTTTGTGGTTGGAATGGTAGTAAAGGCACATTTCAGTAATCATTTCTGAAACTGGTTTCAGTTTGGCTGGAAGAGGGAGGAGTAGGCCACGGCAGTTTGGATGGCAGAGTTCCTCTAACACGCTCTGAAATCAACAGGCGCTACCGATGTCGTCTGAAACAGGACCCAGAACGACTGCGCAATATCAACACGAAGAGAGCGGCGAGAGAGCGAAGGAAGAGAGCCAGAATCAGAATGGAAAGGCTGAACGAATTTCCGTCGCACTGAAGTCATCGTGAGCGCCTATCAGAACTTGGTCCCCTACTGCCGTACATTGGCTGAAGGGCTTATGAGTAAGGAGGTCTCAGAAATTCTGGCTGCCTAGAACGAACAGTTACCCCATCATCATCTCCGTGACTGTTGCCCTCGCCTTCTCCTTCACCCTTTACTTCCTCAGTCCACCAAAACTCCCTGATTCATCTTATCTGCCCATTTAGAATGAGAATAGAGACAGTGAAATGTTTATTATTGAGGACCTGTGCATAATTTTGTCTTCAGTTGATTGTTAAAGACACTTCAGTTTTCATTTGAAAGTGAATGTTAACCAGAGGGATGGAAAGGGGATTGAAGACATTTGGAACTGGATTTGTTTGTTTTGTTTCAGTTGTGTGTGGCTTTTTTGTTCAGGTATTCATAAGTCTCTTACTTTGTCCATACAATATATATACTTATGTATAGAATGGATTTGTTACGGCTGACGGAGATTAAAATCTTAAGAAGCTTGAAAACAAAAAGTTGTGTTTAGTCTGCTTCTGCCTAGAATCCTCTCTCTCTCTCTCTCTGTCTGTCTGTCTGACACATACACATGAGCTGCTCTCATGGATGTACATAGACTCTCTCTCTTTCTCTCTCTCTCTCTCTCTGTATATATATATATCTCTCTCTCTCCTTGCTAATCAACACGAAATATGCCATCAATGATCACTGATACTGTTTAAAAAACACCTTAAACACGGTAGTATCCCAAAAATCTTGAGGATTGTTAGACTTATCGAAAAATAAAACCACACTCCGGTAAAGTGATAGCGCAGCTTGGTTGGGAATGATGCATCAAAGCAGTTTGTCATAAAATTTCATCCTCATCAAGGCTGCTGATGATTAAAAACTTGTACAAATACTATAACACTTCTTTTTATATAAATTTCAAATAAAAAAGATATGAACAAGCTCGGATGCCGCTATAGTTTCCAATATAGTATGTAGTCTAGAAATGCTGCTCTGAGCCTTACTGGATCACAGACCTACTAAATTTTGTGTTTGTTTCCAGTGTGGCTCAGGAAGCTAAAAAGAAGAGAGAGAAATCAGCGCTACTGGCAGCGACTTTTAAATGATCCAGAGCGATGCGCACGTGTTCTGAAGGAGCGATACATGCCACCAACAAGCAAGCAAACACAGTCATGAATTGGAGGCGTTGGAAATGAACATCAACACACACACTTCTTTCAAGTTGATTTCATGATGGTAAACTTCAGACAGGATTAGACCGGGCCATTGAATTGCCTGCAGTATGATAATGAGAGAAAGCAGAAATGCTCATCAAAAACAAATCTGGAAAGGAAGCAATTAAAAACAAGCACATGAAAACGCAAATTGGAATAGACGATGCATTTTTATGCACAGAGCACAGAAACACTAAACACAGCACACAACAGAATAAAGATTTAACAAAAATGAGCATAAGTTTGATATTGAAGTGGTGGTAGTGTTACTTACGTGAAGTTGACAGCACACTCTAGTCTAAGCAAACGTTAAACTTACCCAGAGAATGTTGAATGTGACTGTTTTTGGCTCACGAAGTGTAGCCTATGTGATCGTAACTTTGTCTGTGCGTGCGTGCGTGCATATGTGCGTGCGTGCGTGCGTGCGTGTGTATGTCTGTGGTAGAAACTCTAACATTTGAAGACGTCACATTACATTGACGTCACATTATGACGTAAGAGGGTTAGACGTCACGCGAAGGAAGTACTGAAAGTCTTGGTCATTATTATTTTGAGCGCGCCGAGACTAGTTGGCAGTCGTGTCCCTGTAAGTAGGCTACATGCAGACAGACGGATCTAGATCTAGTGTCTCGCTTTCTTGCACAGTTTCACCTATGCTCTTTCTGTGTGTGTGTGTGTGACGGAGTGATTGAGTTTGTGTTACTGTTTGTCGATTTCTTACGTGAGCCTTGAAGGCTTCGCCTCTTGTTTTCTTATCCCATGACACGCTCATATAAGAACACGAGCATCACTTTATTACTTTCAGTGTGGCGGCATCAGTCGTCGGTGTACCAGACTAGGCGGCAGCGCGACTGGCAACGGCTTAAGAGTGATCCTGAGAGATACGAACGTGAGAAGCGGAACACCAGAGAAAGAATGAGACGATATATGCAAAGAAAAAGAGCTGCCAGCAAGAAAAACAGTCCAAGCACCACATCAAAATAACGGCCTTTTGGAAAACATCACATTTTCACGAGAAAGACCAAGATGATCGAAACAATTAACTCTTCAATAAAAGTCATTAAAAAGAAACGACAAACAAGAACTAAGTGGGTAGTTAAAAGGATGCTAGTGAACCAAGTAACATCAGTGGTTTCTCTCCGAGACGCTCCAACACTTTAAGCTGCAAAAGGTGGATCGTGCAGATAGGAAATGCCAAATAATAACACATACAATCGCATAGATTTTCTTAACCCTAAAGGCCTATTGTACACAGAAAGTTTTTCTTCTCCTTTATGCTTTCCAGTGGCTACTAAGAACAACCATAACCTTGCATTGAATTCCCCCAGTGGGTTTTATTCTGGTGACCAGTAATCACTGTTCAAGCACACACACACTCATTCTTGTTTGGTTGAGATTGCAAGAGGTTCGCCCACAGACTGAGAGAGTGGCTTTTCTTGCTTGGTTGCAGTGCTACGTCATTGGGAAAAGCTTCATGACCGACGCAGAGAGAAACGACATCAAGATTGGCAACGGCTTCGCAGCAACCCTGAAAGATACGAGCGAGAGAAGCAGCTGTCTCGGGAACGCATGAAACGTTACTTGCAGAAGAAACGGGCACGAAAAGATACATGAAGCTGTAGATGTAGACATAGCGGGACTTGTTGAAGAGCATTTCTTTTTGTATTTCGAAACGGCGATCCATGTCATCATCCTGATAGCACCAGCAGATGAAAGTGTGCCAGTATCTGTCCATTCAGTAGCGTGTGTGTGAAGGTTTTCAAACAGTTATCGGCTTTTTTGGGGATGTTGTTGAGTACTGCTGTTATTGTTCTTTATTAATTGTGTATGGATTAAGTAGCACGCAACTCAACAAGGCGTTTTGTTCATTTCAGTGGCATGGCTCACCAAACGACAGTATCGACAGTTAAAGTGGCAGCGCTTGCGAGCGAATCCAGCCAAATACGAGCACGAGAAACAAAGATCCAGAGAACGCATGAGGAGATACCATGAAAGGAAAAAGGCCAAGCAAAATACTCCATGAGAGTAACTCGGCGCTCCTACAAGGACAGAACATGGCTCGAGCATAATCAATAGGAATTAAACAAGGAACTCTGCAAACATTGAGAGAGATCGATAAGCTGTCGGTCTTCATAAATTGGTACATAAACTGAAACCAAGATTTTTTTCTTTAAAAAAAAGAAGATATTACACACTTGTTTTGAATGTATTGAGCTCAGTCTCTTTTGAGAGATACAGTTATATATTGTGGCGGAAGAGCAATGTGAGTTGTTAGATGCACAAAGATATATAGCTAATCTGATGGACACGTGGGGGAATTCGAGGGCTGTGATTGGATGGTCTCTTCCGATCATCAAAGCATAATGCTACGGAAGTCGGCCATTTTTGCCAATATCCAAAAGCATATTGGCAATAACAAAGACGCATGGTTCCGGTTTACCCATCTGTACCACGCGGCGATGTTTCGATCGACAACAGCATACACTGACAACTTGAAATTCTTCTCGGGAATGTTTTTCAGCTTTACAAATGTCGATGGCAACCCTTTTCTGCTAACTTCCCGATGAAACAGGACTAAACCAATTATTTTCTGTCCCTAAACACCACAAAATGCCCAAAGTCGAAAGATGTAGTACAAACAGGGGAGTAAAACGGAACAGCGTTTTTGTGTGCCATGTGTGAGCTCACTGTTGCCGACTGACACAAACTTTCGCATTCGGCTTTTCTTATCTCATAACTCCACACTAAATACCCCACTTTCCCTCTGAAGTATTGATGTACAACTCATGGCACTAACATTCATGTAGTCGTTTATAACTGAGATTGAAAAATTTGCTTCATGACGAGACAAGTATAAATGCCATTCACCCAAACTGAAAACTTCGCTGCCGTCTGCTCGCGTTGTACGGATTAGCTGTTCTCTTCTCCTCCCCTTGTTGCATCCTAGTTCTTCAGTTGTTTCTAGTTTTCCGTTGATGTTGTGTTTTGGTCTTCTTCATAAGTAGTCTTGTTCAAAATTATAAAAACTCAAACTTCTTTTTGTTGTATACGAATGAACTAATAAAAAGCTGTTTAACAGCTGTGTTGTCAAATCGAGTTTTTTTTCCAAAGTCAGTGTGGCGCCTGCGCAAAACTAATGCGCATAAGAAACGGCGTCTGCTATCAAAACCTGAGATCGACGCAAAAACTGTCATTTTGTAAGTTTGGAACAACAAATCAAGGTCAGAACAGCTATATAATCGCTATTGTATTTTCAGCGTGGTTATATAATGTGGCGGAAGGGCAATGTGAGTCGTTTGATGCACAAAGATATGGTTATATAATGTGGTGGAAGGGCAATGTGAGTCGTTAGATGCACAAAGATATGGATTTATAATGTGGCGGAAGGGCAATGTGCGACGGTTGATGCACAAGGATATGGTTATATATATATTGTGGCCGAGGTGCAATGGAAGTCATTTGATGCACAAAGATATGGTTGTATATTGTGGCCGAAGGGCAATGGAAATTGTTTGATGCACAAAGATATGCTTGTACAGTCGAGACCGGATGTAAGAAAGTCGTCGGGACCCACTTTTTGTCTTTCATACATCCGGTCTTTACTAAATCCGGTTAACCGGATGTATGAAAATATTGTGGATTGACTTTCATACATCCGGCCACGCGTCTGTTACTTGATAAAAGTAGGGTTTTTTTCATATCATTTTTGTATTTATTTGTTTTTTTATGTTTAAATGTTTTGATACATATCCTTGTTAGAAGAAAAGGGTTGTGAATAACAAGTGGAAAAGTACATGTACTTACATACACTGACACAGTCAGGACAACCGATAGAAAGAGCAACTGTTTGTGTAAGGAACTGTTCTGCTTTGCATAAGGCCGTGCACTCTCCGCCCCCCCCCCCCCCCCCCCCGTCCCTCTGTGTGTGTGTGTGTGTGTGTGCGCGTGTACGTGCTTGCGCGCATGTGTGTGTGCGTGTGTTTGTGTGTGGCTCAACTGTATTGTGTGTGTTCCCTCCACAACCCTTTTGCGCTTTTGACAATGTTTTTGGTCGTGGAAGCTTTGTAATGACCGTTGGCGTAGCAAATAACATTTTCTGAGTTCTCTCTCTCTCTCTCTCCCTCTCTCCAAAACGCACACATTTATAACACACACACACACGCGCGCGCACTGAATACAAAAAAGTGAGTTAAACTTAAAACCAGTTTAATGGATTAAAACAACAACATAAAAAAAAAATGAGTCACACCCACTACCAATGCCTCTGGTTCTAATTGTACAAAAAAATGCCTTCCTGGGCTATTATGGCTCTTCAGTCATGACAAATTTATAACAGGCTAAAATGACTGAAAAGACAAACAAAACAGATTATTAATGGAGTTAAACATAAAATCAGTTTAATGGATAAAATCAACAACAACAAGAACATAAAAACAACAAGAACATAACAAGTCGCGTAAGGCGAAATTACAACATTTAGTCAAGCTGTCGAACTAACAGAATGAAACTGAACTCACTGCATTTTTACAGCAAGAGCGTATACTCGTAGCATCGTCAGTCCACCGCTCGATGCACAGGCAGTGAAATTGACAGAAGAGCAGGGTAGTAGTTGCGCTGATAAGGATAGCACGCTTTTCTTTATCTCTATTCTTTTTAACTTTCTGAGCGTGTTTTTAATCCAAACATATCACATCTATATGTTTTTGGAATCAGGAACCCACAAGGAATAAGATGAAATTGTTTTTAAATCGATTTCGGAAATTTTATTTTAATAATAATTTTTATATTTTTAATTTTCAGAGCTTGTTTTTAATCCGAATATAACATATTTATGTTTTTGGAATCAGAAAATGATGAAGAATAAGATAAACGTAAATTTGTATCGTTTAAAAAAAAAAAAAAAAATATTTTTACAATTTTCAGAGTTTTAATGACCAAAGTCATTAATTAATTTTTAAGCCACCAAGCTGAAATGCAATACTGAAGTCCGGCCTTCGTCGAAGATTGCTGGGCCAAAATTTCAATCAATTTGATTGAAAAATGAGGGTGTGACAGTGCCGCCTCAACTTTTACAAAAAGCCGGATATGACGTCATCAAAGGTATTTATCAAAAAAAGGAAAAAAACGTCCGGGGATATCATACCCAGGAACTCTCATGTCAAATTTCATAAAGATCGGTCCAGTAGTTTAGTCTGAATCACTCTACACACACACACACACACACACACACACACACATACACCACAACCCTCGTCTCGATTCCCCCCTCTACGTTAAAACATTTAGTCAAAACTTGACTAAATGCAAAAACAACAACATAAAATACAACAAAATAAAATACAACATAAAATACAACAACATAAAAAAAAACATAAAAAGATAACAACTGATTCACATCCATGACCAATGTCTCTGGTTATAAATGTAACAAAAATGCCTTCTGGGCTTTTATGGGTCTTCGTGACGAATTTGTAACAGGTTAAAAAAAAATGATTGAATGGAGAAACAAATTAAACAGAACAACTCGTTGACAGCTATAGAATCTGGGCATCCTCATTTAGACTACCTTTGTGGACACCACCCGCTCAAAATGGCCACAGAGATTTCGGAGGTAAATGTTCTCCTCGGACCTGTCTACCCCATTTATCGGGAAAAGGGGTGAAGGGAAATTACTCTTACCACACTTTGGTGACTTGGGTCTACTTTCGTTTTCTTACAGCCGGTCTTGCAACAACGCATTTGTGCTGCTCGGGACCAGAGATTTGCCTTCATACAAACAGACTTTTATACATCCGATTTTCATATAACCGGAAAATTCTAAGTAATAACAAAGAGTAGCTTCTGCCGGGACCCTGCCTACCCCTTTCATACATCCAGACTTTCATACATCCGGTGTTTTATACATCCGGTCTATATTGTATATTGTGGCCGAAGGGCAATGGAAATTGTTTGATGCACAAAGATATGCTTGTATATTGTGGCTGAAGGGCAATGGAAGTCGTTTGATGCACAAAGATATGGTTGTATATTGTGGCTGAAGGGCAATGGAAGTCGTTTGATGCACAAAGATATGGTTGTATATTGTGGCTGAAGGGCAATGGAAGTCGTTTGATGCACAAAGATATGGTTGTATATTGTGGCTGAAGGGCAATGGAAGTCGTTTGATGCACAAAGATATGGTTGTATATTGTGGCTGAAGGGCAATGGAAGTCGTTTGATGCACAAAGATATGGTTGTATATTGTGGCCGAAGGGCAATGGAAGTCGTTTGATGCACAAAGATATGGTTGTATATTGTGGCCGAAGGGCAATGGAAGTCGTTTGATGCACAAAGATATGGTTGTATATTGTGGCTGAAGGGCAATGGAAGTCGTTTGATGCACAAAGATATGGTTGTATATTGTGGCTGAAGGGCAATGGAAGTCGTTTGATGCACAAAGATATGGTTGTATATTGTGGCCGAAGGGCAATGGAATCGTTTGATGCACAACACTGTGTCGGCATGGTTGTATTACATGGTCAACCCTTGAGGCAATGCATTTCACCTTTTTTTTTTAAAGGGACCCTTTTTGGAAGTTGTAACGAAATCTTGGGGACAGTTGAGGGTCAGGCAGTCTTAGTAAAATAGTGAACACCTAAATCTGTGTCTGTACAAACAATTGCGCTTTAGTCTATTAAAATGTATGTAGATTACAAAGATGTTTGTGTGTGTGTGTGTGTTCCTGATACACTGAACATGCACAGGAAGCAAATATCCCTCCTTGTTTTCCTGCCTGCTGTCGCTTGTCAGGTGAATGCATGCTTTTGTCTTGTCTTTTTTTTTTAACCTAAAATGGTGCAGCGTCGTTTTAGAACAAAACTCTTTTGTTTCTTTCCAGAGCTGAAGGAGAGGAAGCGAGAGAAAAATCGTCGCTACTATCAAAAACTTAAAGGGGACCCAGAGCGCTACAATCGAGTGATGAAAAAGACTGAGTTTCGGGTTCTACAGGAGACGAAATTTCAGGTTCTACCAGATTTGGACTAAAATGCCCACAGTTACAGGATGCTCCTATGCAACGCCATGAATATGACATGTTTTACATTTATTCTGCCGCCTGTTGGGAAAGTGTAGATGCGGTATTTCCGGCAAGCATCATAATCCTGCAAACTTCAATCTAAACCCCCCTGAACACAATAGTCAGTCAATGTACTGGATTCTTTTTAACAATTCACAGAAAAACAGCTGCAGGCAAACCATCTATAAAGCTGTAGGATATTGAGGGCATATCTCTTTCCTTTATTTCCAGTTGCATCAAAGCTGAGGAAGCAGGAGAGCAACCGTCGCTACTACCAGCGACTGAAGGAAGACCCTGAGAGATTCAAACGTGTCCGGAAAAGTCTGGTAGACTGTGGAGCTTTGGGGCATATTACACATACACAAAAACTGCTTTAAGTTAGGGTTAAGTCAGAAAATGGTGTCCTGGAGTGCATAGCTGACAATAGAAAAAGCGTCGGATGAACAAGGACTAACAGTGTGGCTGAAGAGAGAAAGGATAGGTCTTCATAAACTCTAGCTTAACTTTAATTTTCCTACCTCTCAGTGACTCTTTATTTTGATGATATTGGAATGTGTTACTAACTCTATGGCTTCGGGAATGATGAACACTGAAGTGAGACCACTGTTCTGTGTCATTGCAGTGCAAACTCTGCTAATGCGGGAGAAGCTGAAGAGACGCGAGCAAAACCAACGTTACTATCAGCGCCTGAAACAAGACCCAGAGCGCTTCAGACGAGTGATGAAGAAAGCTCAAGAATCAGAGTCTTCAGTTGACTGGGAAGGAGTAGTACCATCAAGTTTTCAGGCAGATCAAACAGTTGCAGAAAGTGCTAGACCTGAAGAAGGTACATGGGATCAAGCTTCAGATACAGCGCCATAACAAGGCATGAATGCGATTTACTCCATGTATGCTGAGAACCTGGCAGAAGAGGAAACAACCATCAGTTACATGGACTTTGGAGCATCTCATGCTGGAAGTGTTCTGCTGAGGGTCCAGCAAAATGGAGACAAGAAATGAATGAATAACCATTCTTGGAACATATTTGGCAACCGATTTGAACTGTCAGAACATACTGCTTTGAATTGAAGTTGGCAGTGTGTGTAAAGGCTGTATATACCTCCCAAACTGGTACATTCACAGTGTTAGTTTTACCCTAACATTTCATTAGTTGTTTTTTTGTGAAGACTGTATTGGATGCTTTTAATATACCTGTTCCTGAACGGCGCTGGCTCTCTCGACTCACGATTCACTCACATGAGGCTGGGCAACAGCAAAAACAAGTCATGATTATTGATTCACCCAACCGCAGTCAAGCTTTTAAGACAAATATATCCAACATGTAATGAAATCCACCATAAAAAGTAAAGTGGAGTACTAAGCTGGGTGCTGTCTGCTTGCAGTGTGGTCATGGCGATGGGCCAGCAACCAGAGAGGCCGGAGCAGACGACCAATGACTGCCTGGCAGAAAGTGCTACAGGACCCTGAGCGACACGAGCGCTATAAAGCTGCGCTCAGAGAGCGAATGAGACGTTTAAGAGCCAAGCGGAGCAGACCAGGTTCTGGGGAAAATTTCAAAGCACCGTAGTGAAGGAGCGAAAGAAATCATGCTCATACGAATTTTGATTGATTTCGATACATCTGGCCTGGACTGAAATATATCTGTGCAAATATCATTGGAGAACATAGTGTGTGTGGAATTTGATTTGGCAGAAAACACCGATTTTTATTTACCACATATTAATACTGAACTACTATTGTCTTGATATGGGTCCTACTTTTGAGACTTATGTTAAATAGAACCATGCTTATACATGGAACAGGAAGACATAAGCGGAAATGTGTTGCTGTCTGGAGTTGTGCTTCTGAACTACAATCAACTACCTGCGCAAACATTGCATGTGTGTATACAGTCTCTAGGTCAGAACTGTCCTCTTCCTTCAGACGTGAATGCATGAGTTTTTCTCCTCGGTGTGTTCTGATTTTAGAATCTTGCTGTGATAGCTATTTTCATACCAGACTGTCATCTATATAAGCCAATCCTTTAAGTCCCTTCTGGGGAATGCGGCTGCACATGGGTTGTGCACTGTTTGCTGCTCATCAGTCCTTGTTGACATCAGTGGCACTGCTGGATGACATTAGAAAGTCAAGTGGGTTAGTTATGATATTGTACCTGTGCTAGGGATTTATCAAAATGGGTATGCTGTGCAGTTTGATTAGGTGCATTGTGCTGCCACAGAAAGGAGGAAGTTCAATTGAGTTGTTGAATGTTGACTTTTCTTGTTTTTATTTTGACGTCTGCGCTTTCTGACTTGTCAATAGTTATGACTGAACGCTCGAACATGGAGAATACTAGAAAAGTTGTCCGATTGTAGAGGAATGGAAAGAGACTTAACGTTTAATGCAAGAGGGGTATGTGGACTGTTGCAGGTGCTTAGTGTGTTTGATCTTATGGGAAGACGAGAATTGCTGCTGTAGCAGGCTATGTTTGGTGTTTTCAGCCCTGGCAGTATTCAGGAGAAGGCAGCGCGGCCAGTCGTACTGGGAGCAAGTCAAACAGGACCCTGGCCTCCATGAACGCCGTAAGCAGTCGGCCAGAGAGGGAATGAGGAGGCTGAGAGCCAAACAGAAGGCCTTGCGCTTACACTTATTTCACACTTCTTAGATACCAAGTTTATTGACTACATGTCCACTACAAAACTTTGCACTATCAGGGGAATACACCAGAGGATACGCGCTCCATAATGTTCTTCATGATTCACAACTGGTGTCATGAAATTGTTATTGAAATAAAATAGTGGAAAGTCGGATCACAGTATTTGTCTGCTTGGAGGATAGATAAATACAGGCAAGAATTCTGCTGAACGCAGGTAGCAAAGTTAGTTGCTCAGTTCAAGTCAACAAGAATGATGGTAGTGATTGTATGTGTTGGCTGCTTCATTGCAAATTGTTCATCTTTTGGATTGTGTTGTTGTTTTCATCTGGCGAGAACTTTCTTACTTCAGGAAACTGATTACAATTAAGATTGAGTTTACTGTAGTGAGTGTTTCTTCACTTTAACGGTTAAGTTGTGTGTTAGTGACGTAAAAGTTCAGGACCAGTTGTCGTACATAATATGGTCAGTGCAAAGTAAACCATCCCGTTGATGTAGTTTGTTTGTTAGCTCCTGGGTCTTGTTTGTTTGTTTGTTTGTTCATGGGCTGAAACTCCCACGGCTTTTACGTGTTTGACCGTTTTTACCCCGCCATTTAGGCAGCCATACGCCGCTTTCGGAGAAAGCATGCTGGGTATTTTCGTGTTTCTATAACCCACCGAACTCTGACATGGATTACAGGATCTTTTTCGTGCGCACTTGGTCTTGTGCTTGCGTGTACACACAGGGGTGTTCGGACACCGAGGAGAGTCTGCACACAAAATTGACTGAGAAATAAATCTCTCGCCGAACGTGGGGACGAACTCACGCTGACAGCGGCCAACTGGATACAAATCCAGCGCGCTACCGCCTCGCTCCTGGGTCTGCTTGGTGGGACAGTTTATTTTGAGTGTGTGAGGATGGGTGTCGGTTACGTGGAATTGTGTTCTCTATACTGTTACTCAGCAGTGCGTGTCGTGAATTCGTATGAAAGCATAGTTGGTCTTTATAAAACGCGACTTTATCTCACTTGCTTGAACGGAAAAACGTTCATGCTACCTACCGACAATGGGATCGACTGTTTGTGTCATTGTTTATGTGACTATCTGTACAATCATATTACTTTACGGCTGTTGTGTGTGTTTGTGTGTGAGAAGGAAGATCCCACACGCTTTATGTTATACTTGTCTCAATCCTTTGTATCGGGCAAGAATTATTAAGTACCTTTTGTATTGACACCCTGTACATACCAGCATCCGGCTACTGTTGTTTTTGGATAAACAATGAAAGTTATTGTATAAAGAGGTAGAGTTAAATAAAATATTTTGTTCTGAATCAGAACTTCGGCTTGTATTGTTCGGGATTAAGTGGTGATTGTTATACGGATCTTCTCTCTCTCTCTCTCTCTCTCTCTCTCTCTCTCTCTCTCACACACACACACACACACACACACACACACACACACACACACACACACACACACACACACACACACACAAAATGGGAATAACAAACAATGTAAACTAATCACCCAAAGAAGACAAAAATGTGTAAGCAAATGGACATAACAACATCGTCAAAAAATGGGAATAACAAACAATGTAATCTTATCACCCAAAGAAGACAAAAATGTGTAAGCAAATGGACATAACAACATCGTCATGGAATTTTGGCGTAACTCATTTAAGACAGCTTTTCAGCAGAAGGCCAGCACTGATTATTTGTATGATGAAAAAGTGTTTATATTTGTACCTGGTATGCATAAAAAGATAAAAGAATGTAAAATCATGTATTGGTCTAAAGCACAAAACATCAAAATGGCCAAGAATCAAGGCTCGCCAACATTCCGGGACTACCACGATATGAGAGGAAACAAGTCGCGTGAAGCAATATAAAAACATTTAGTCAATCTGTCGGCATGAAACTAAATGGTCAACATCATAAACCAGTCTTCGCCGAGACTTCATTTTGATAGTCTCGACTAACCATACCTGAAGACAGACACGGGTCATGCTCGTCTCCGCGAAGCATGCGAACCGTAGTACTTACTTGACCTATTTTCTTCAATTCTGGGCACAATTTTAGAGCAAACATGACATCTTTTATAGTTTTGAATTCAGGAGAAGATAAGGAATAATACCATCATTTTTAAATCCGTTAGTGAAAATTCGATTTTAATGAGAACTTTAATGAGCAAACTATTTAACTAATTTTAAAGCTTCCGAGCTGAAATGCAAGCCCATAGTCCGAACGTCGTCAAAGATTGCTTGACCAAAATTTCAATCAATTTGCTTAAAAAATGAAGGCGTGACAGTGCCACCTCAACTTTCACAAACAGCCGGATTTGACATCATCAAAGACATTTATCGGGAAAATGTCTGGGGATGTTATACCCAGGAACTTTCATGCGAAGTTTCATGAAGATCAGTCCAATAGTTTTCTCTGAATCGCTCTACACATACACACACACACGCACATACACCACACTCTCGTCTCGATTCCCCGTCTATGTTGAAACATTTTGTCAAAACTTGACTAAATGTAAAAAGTATGATATTTATAAAGCAGAACACATGCTACCCCACTTCTTCCGTTTTGTACAATACCTGGACTAAATACTAGTTACTCCTATTTTCTATTTGAATACATTGTATTAACCAAGATCTCCCATGTGAAAATGCACATGCACGTGTCCACCGGCAGTTGGAGTACATAGTGGTTGCTGTGTTTTTTCAGCGCTGGCCGTGTGGAAGAAGCGGACACAGAGGCAGGTCTACTGGCAGAAGGTTAAAGGGGACCAGAGCAAACACGAGCGAATCAAACTGCTAAACACTGAAGTTCAGAGAAGGAGAAGAGCTAGACAGAAGGAACAGAGCATGCTTTGGAGAAGAACGCAACCACCCGATTCGTGGAAGTGAAGGAAGTTAAATAATACACTCTCAGGGCAAAGAACCTGATAATTTTCCCTGTGCTGGTGGTTTAAGAGGCCGTGCGCATACTTACATACTCGCAGGCAGTGGATGCTGGAGGCGCATTTAAATAATAACAGTACAAATCATTTTGCGGAATAGCCAGATTTCCAGCTTATATGCAAAAGGCACATTAGAGCTAATCACCGACGAGATACCCTTAGGCTAGCCCGATCGAAGGAGGAGACTTTTTTTGGAGGGAAACCTGAGAACAACAACAAAATAATAAAAAATCAACAAACAGTCAACAACAAGTCAGGTGCTTGTGACCAAGGCATCGTTTTTGGTGTCTGAAATATTCAGAAAGGATAGATGTTGCTGCGCTTCCGAACAGAATTCCCTGGTACCAATACACAGGCGATAGAAGAAGAGTGTCTAAAATGTTTCAGGTTCTTGTGGCTGACACAGAAACCCTGGTGTCTCAGATGCTACCTGAAAATAAAATTTGTTGACCAAACAAGTACCAGAAGGCAAAAAGTAGACCGTAGACAACAGAGAGAAAAATCCGACACTCATGCCGGTGTTTCACATGCATGGTAAACAAAGAACCTTGAAAGAAAGAGAGGGAGAAACGAGTGTTGTGCAAACATGTGTCAGATTTGTGTGAATGAGACTGGTGACTGGTGTCTTGCAGAGCTAGCCATGCAGAGGAGGGAGTGGGACAAGAAGGCACGCAACAGGGAGAAGAGTCGTCTACGCTGGCAGAGGCTGAGGCAGGACCCCGAGTGGTACGCTCGCTTCAAGGAGACCAGTAGGCAACACATGAGGACTCTCCGCCTGCGTCGAAGAAAATTCGAAAGAGGGAGTCATCCGCCTCATGCCTATCAGCAGTGAAAGAGAGAACATCGTACTCATCCGCAGTGAAAGAGAATTTGTAATGTTCATCAAAAGTGAAAGATAAGAGTGTCATCAGAGTGAAATGCTGAAAATAGTCCGGAAATTTATCTTTGACACACCCAGCCTAACTAAACGATTGTAACTAACGCTTAAGTCTTGCTGTGCAGATTGGCGGCAAGCAAAAAGAGAGGCACATTAATGTAGAAAATAATGAAGAATAGCTATACACAATATTATGTTTTTTTATTTTCGGATATTTCTCACTGCTTGTGTGTGAGATTGGCTTGGGGTTACGAAAGCTATAGCAAATGGCGTTGGGTGCAATTAGCACACCAGAGGTGTTTGATGACTGGTTGTGTCAACGCGTGTCTTAAACTTGACCATTGAAACTACGAGTTCGTATGCATAATGTGTAGATAGGTCGATGTAAATGGTTATTATAGATAATGACCTCACATGCATAAACAAGTGACTCAGTTGTGTTTGATGACTGGTTGTGTCAATGCTTGTATTAAGCTTAACCATTGAAACTACGAGTTCGTATGCATAATGAATGTAGATAGGTCGATGTAAATGGTTATTATAGATAATGACCTCACATGCATAAACAAGTGACTCAGTTGTGTTTGATGACTGGTTGTGTCAATGCTTGTATTAAGCTTAACCATTGAAACTACGAGTTCGTATGCATAATGAATGTAGATAGGTCGATGTAAATGGTTATTATAGATAATGACCTCACATGCATAAACAAGTGACTCAGTTGTGTTTGATGACTGGTTGTGTCAATGCTTGTATTAAGCTTAACCATTGAAACTACGAATTCGTATGCATAATGAATGTAGATAGGTCGATGTAAATGGTTATTATAGATAATTACATGCAAAACCTAGTGACTCGGATACATTTTCTGTATAGATGTTATTGGGCTCCCGACATTTTGGACAGTAGCTGTTTGCTCTCTGTTTACTCCTCTCTACTTCATGCAATCAAACCATGGTGTTCCACGTTTGCCCTTCCATTCCTCCAGGCTGAGCCTTGGTGTTTGTGTCTTGCAGAAGCAGCACGCATAGCTGACACCGATCGACGCATGAAAGAGCAGCAGAGACGCTATAACTGGCGGTACTGGCAACGTCTAAAAGCAGACCCGGAACGCTACGCCCAAAGAATCCAAGCCATCAACGAAAAACGGAGACTCAGAAAGCTGCGAGATAGAAAACATGTATTCTGAGAGTCCACAGAAATATAGTAGAAAAGTAAGGATTTGAACCGGTCGTCAGGCGCTGTGTTGATGCCATCATGGCAAACGGCCATTGTGATATAGCTTACAGCCTGTCATGGATACTACTTAAGGTTGGTGTAGGTAGTGGTAGGCTTTGTCAGTTCCCTGTCTTGGTGTATACTGTAGGTGTTGTTTGAAGAAACTTGATCCGAAAAACAAGCTGGACTGGTGTGGTGGTGTTTTTTTTACCTCTGTGTGTTGGTATCATTTGAGTCCTGGATGTTTGTTTCTTGCAGATAGAGTGGGGGTGACGTGGAGGCATGTAAAAGAGCAAAAACGGCAGTATGATCAGCAGTACTGGCAGCGCTTGAAGGCCGACCCTCAGCGCTATAAGCAAAGAGTCGCAGCCATAACAGAGAGGCGAAAACTGAGACGGCAACGGATTCGACAACTTCAGCAACGACAACAACAGAATTTTTTAGAATAGTTGCTTCAATTACATGCATCCATGGTGTGAAATTGAAGTCTTGAGCAGCTGTATCTTGTTCTTTCCACTTGGAACTTTTCACGTTCTGCATCTTTCCTGTGTTTTCCAGACTGCAGACTCTGTAAAGTTAGGACCAATGAAAGTGTAGAGTAACTGTTGGATGCAGTGTCACTTTCGTTCAGCCTACACGTATAGAATTTTCACGACGAGTTCCCTTTGTTTTTGCAAAGCGCCACAGAATGTACACATGCGTTACTACTCTCACCTCACTGTCTTATCATCTCAGCACTTCATCAGCTCATATGACAGCTTGAAATTACAACATCGTCAACAACACCTGCACACCTACAACAACAATAGCAGCAAGTAGAGAAGAATGTGTGGTCGAGCTCGAAAAAGAGGGATAACTCCTCCACTTAGTTGCAATTAAACACAAAATATGAGATATTACCCATCCACGTAAAAACGACGTTGTCTTCCTGTGTACCTGAAAGGAAGTCGCCAGGAGCCTGTTTCTCTTGGATGGATGGGAGTTGTTTTCTCGGTACTCCCTTAGTCGTGTTTTACCCTTCCTCCTCTTTCTTAGACTGTTGGGCTTGGAGTATGTTCCCCGTAGTTTTCAATCATTGATATCTCACCTTCTCCTCCTCAGACTGTGTGTTATCTCTTGCAGACTTGGGTGCTCAGGCAGCGGCACGACAGCAAGCGAAACAACGGCAATACAATAAGGAATACTGGCGGCGTCTCAAAGCTGACCCAGAACGCTACGCCAGAAGAATCGAGTATATTCGCGAAGTCAACAGGAAAGTTAGGGAACGCAAAAAGTTGCAATCCTGGCACATGCTTCACCAGTGACTTGATAGGGTCGACGGACTCATTGTTAAAAGAAAAGAAAACAAAGCAACAACACAATTGTCGCTAAAAGCACTGGAACATCTATGATCGAGCAGTTTCATTTCTTTGTCATGTGAGCTACATCTGAAGTCATAATTATGTCCAATGAATTTGAAAGTTTGAGGACAAGTGAAATATGATGAAGACGTGCAAAACCCAAAACCGGTTTTGATTTCTGACGAAAAGATGCATCAATTGTAAAACTCTCAAATCTAAAGAAATATGCAAGAATGAAGGGTAAATCCGCAGGTCATGCAGACACACAAAGTTGCACAATAAAGTCGTATACGATATTTCTCTGCTCTGTGTTTGTGTCTTAATTCAGATTGTGACAAGCCTGACAAAACTGAAGTCTTGAATTCTGGTTAGTACAGATCTGTCACTCGCACCTGATTTGTTACATAACGTTTCTGTTGGCTAGTTGGTTGGTTTGTTTGTGATTTTTTTTCTCTCTGTTCTATATCTTTTATTAGGTTTAAAAAAAACACACACACACCATATTCTGGTTGTTACCAAGGGATTATTGTTGTCTGCAGTCTGAGCTCAGGGTGTCTCATTATGAAGCGGTACCTGGCGGTCGAACAGTAGACGCCGTTTTGAGGACGAGAAACTTTCTCAGTTTTGAGGAAGGGAAACTTTTTTGTCTCATTCAGAGTTCCATGTTTCTCAGTCGGATTTAGAGTGTGCCCTGTATACTTTCAGGACGGATGGCTGTGGAGCATAGGCAGATGGAAGGCGAGGACAACTGTCATCAGAAACGTTACCAACATCAGTACTTTCAGCGCCTGAAGGCAGACCCCCGGCGCTATGCATTGAGATTGGCAAGGGAGAGAGAGCGATACAGACAGGCAAAACGTGCCCAGAGTCATGTCCATGAGAACTTACAAGGAGACTAACAGAACAAAAGCGAGTACTATAACGATTGTCGTCAGAAACACTTCTGACAATGGTTATTTCTGCTCTGAAAGCAAACTTAGAATGGTATGCCTTGCCTTGCAAAGAATGGAGATCACGCCAGACTGGCCAAACTTGCCAAATATCGTACCCGTGGGAAAATATCAGGCAGCAGATGATTTTGCTCAAACCAGTCCTAAGTTGTAGGGAAAAGCTGACTTCTTTATAAAAGTCAGTAAAGATAAACCCTCCACGGCCTGAAATTTGAACAAATTGGTGAGACAAAGTATTCGGAAGGAATGCATTTCTTACATACGGGTCATCAAGTTCTTTATCCTGAAGCACTACTTCACCTCTCATGCCATCCAACTAACCCCGCCCCTTTCCTCTGTTTTTTCTGTACCCCAAGATGACCTGTACAAAGTTTTTTCTGTATCCCAAGATGACGAGTACAGAGAATGAGTCGTTTAATTTTGAGTTACTGACAACAGTTAGTAGGTTAACTGTTGAAATTAGTATGACCAGTATATTTGACAGTCAAACTTGACATTTTTGGCGTTATATTTTCCATTTTCTCTTCAGTAATTGTTTTTATAATTTGCTATTGCTATATTGTCTTTGTCAACCTTTATTTTAAACAGAACAAAAACTTTATGTTATCGCTGTGCGTTACTTGTTTGTACTTGTAGACCTAATAGTGGTGCGTATTCAATCATCTGTAGTGTGATATTAAACAAGGACTTCTTTTACCATATGTCTTTTTTGAATTTATCTGAACTTTGCGATGTACGGATGTTGCCTTTGCAATGTTTCTTGAACAGACCACTTGTGTGTGTGTGTGTGTGTGTGTGTGTGTGTGTGTGTGTGTGTGTGTGTTCACGCTAAAGCCATGCTGTTTTTAAAGATAGGTCTAGTAATTGTGATAAAAAAAGTAGATCCTTTGTGAAAACAGTAACGACCTATCTTTATTAACAACCAACCACAGTTTATGAGCAAAGGACACTGACAAACACATATAAAGATGCTGCACCATACACATTATACTTCATCAAGCAAAATAGTCAACATGTACACTAAATTAAATTTGAGACTTCTCCGGATATTCAAATGATAAACACAGTAGACAGACCACCATTTTCAGAATGGCTCTGGTTTCTGTGAAGAGGAAGAGGACCTTATCATACTAACTTAGACAGGACCACCCGAATCATTACTTTGTAGGGGTTCCCCATCAGAATCATTACTTGAGGCTTACCGCCCCAGTCATTATTTTGAAGAGGTTTACCATCAGAACCATTACTTAAAGAGGCTTATCGCCCTAGTCATTACTTTGAAGGGGTTCACCATCTGAATCATTACTTGAAGGGGCTTATCACCCTGGCCTCGTGATTACTTTTGAGGGGTTCACCATCTGAACCATTAATTGAAGAGGCTTATCACCTTAGTCATTACTTTGAAGGGGTTCTCCATCTGAATCATCACTTGAAGAAGCTTACCGCCCTAGTTATTATTTTGAAGGGGTTCACCATCTAAATCATTACTTGAAGGGGTTTATTTTGATTAGTGCTTTTGTGAACAAGACACAATTAACAAGTGGCTCTATCCCATCTCCCCCCCTTTCCCCGTCGCGATATAACCTTCGTGGTTGAAAACGACGTTAAACACCAAAGAAAGAAAGAAGGGGCTTATCACCCCAGTCATTACTTTGAAGGGGTTCACCATCTGAATCATTACTTGAAGAGGCTTCCGACACTAGTCATTACTTTGAAGGGGTTCACCATCTGAATCATTACTTGAAGAGGCTTCCGACACTAGTCATTACTTTGAAGGGGTTCACCATCTGAATCATTACTTGAAGAGGCTTCCGACACTAGTCATTACTTTGAAGGGGTTCCCCATCTGAATCATTACTTGAAGAGGCTTACCACCCTGGTCATTACTTTGAAGGGGTTCCCCATCTGAATCATAACTTGAAGAGGCTTACCACCCTGGTCATTACTTTGAAGGGGTTCCCCATCTGAATCATAACTTGAAGAGGCTTACCACCCTGGTCATTACTTTGAAAGGGCTCACCACCCGAATCATTGTTTTGAAGAGGATAACCACACTTACCTTTAGGCTTTACTTGAAGAGGTTCACCACCCTAAATAATTTCTATGAAGAGGTTAACCAGCCTGATCATCACTTTGAGAAGCTCGGGAGGTGCAGTTCAGGGTTGCAAGTCGTAACTGTGTCGTTCCACCTAACTCATTACTATCAAGAAGTTAACCACCATGATTATTACCATGAAAAGCTTAGGACTGATGGTTCAGGGTTGCATGTCGTTACTGGGTTGTTCCCCCCTAATTCTTTGCGATCAAGAGGTTAAACACCCTGATCACCATTTTGAAAAGCTTTGTAGTTGCGGGTCAGGGTTGCATGTCGTTACTGTGTCAGTTGGTGAAGAGAAGTCTGCTCCATGTGAGTCGCAAACAACAGCAGCCTACTGAGCCCCGTGTTGCTTTCTGTCTTTCAGACTGGCTGGTAGGACTAGCAGACACAGTGACCATGCACAACCCAAACCCAAACCCAGCCAGCCAACTGTGTCACGCTGGCACGCTGTTCACCAAACCCAAGAAGTACAAACAAGAGCTGTGGCTGAAACTGAAGCAGGACCCTGAGCGCTACGAGAAGTGGAAGCGCAGTATGAGAGAGGTCAACAGGAAGAGCAGGCTCAAGAGGAAGATGCGAGAATCTCAATACTGAACACTAAGCAAATATAACGGGGACAAATAGCATTGGAGGAGAGAAAGCACTCTCATGAAGTCATCCTGAAATCATGTTGTAAATCAAAGTGAACTACTAACAGGACAATCTGAAATGACGAATCTCTCATTTGGTGATTATTTTCCCTTGCACATGAATCACGTCGTTGCTGCATTTTGCGGTGCATTTATGAAATAAGGAACCACTATATGATAAAGTGGACCAGAATGATCTGTATCTAAACGGCCCCATACTGGCATAGTAAAGACAGGGGAAGAAAGACATTAGTAAAGTTCTGTGCAAATCCAACCACAGCCATGCTAGCTATCTCTTTATGTCACCGTTTGTGTATGACGGAGGTGGTTTACTTAATACATATTTGGCCGTGTCAAGTTGATGATCGCATTGTTTTGTTATTGATACGTGTTTGGCGAGTTATTGTGACTGGGCTTGGTTGGAATGGCCGGGATACTCAGTCTGGTGTTTTAACCTTTATTCTTCTCTTTCCCCAGAAAATGGTTATGGCTGATACAAATATTTTCATCGTGTGTCTAGTTGAGTATCTTTTGCACCAAAGCAAAACCTGCATGATGCAAAAACGACGGAGAGCTATAAAGCCTTGCGGAATCTTACCAAGCTTGTTTAAGACTGTGCCTTGTGTACTTTCAGAACGGATGGCCGCATTGCGTAGGGAGCAAAGAAGACACTACGACAGGCAGCGCTGGCTGAGACTCAAGCAGAACCCAGAACGTTATGCGCAGCGGCGAGAAGCTGATAGGAAAAACATGAGAAATTTCAGGCAGCGAAGAAAGGCACAGTCTTTGGGACTTTAGCGATGGAAGCAATGAGGTTTCCCCTTTAAATTTGAATTGGAGAGGTTTTCGCACTGTGCATAATCCACACAAGTAGGCAAAAAGAGCATCTGTGATAATCTTTTGTCGAGTTATGGTGCTTCCTCCTTCTCACGTCCACTTTGTATTGTCCCTCCTGTTTTGTTCTCTGTTGATACTTGCCAGTGATCTGTTTGTTGTGTGTCTTGGCCGGTGTGACTATAAGGATTTTATTATTTTAACCAATTAGCAGTACAACGGCTCAATGGCCAGTACTTGTGTGTATGTCTTCTGCAGACCCTGCAAATGTCTGGCGCCAGAAATATGGCAGACATCGCTGGTTAAGGCTGAAACAAAACCTTTAAATGTACGCCCAACGAAAAGCTGCCAACAGAGAGAACAACCGCAGATACAAAGAGCGAAGACTAATGACGAAATCAGTGGAGCAATTTTCTTGGCAGAAGCCGTGGAATGGCAACCAGTTTTAGCCCTGTGTGTGGGAGAAGTGTCTGGGCTTTCCTTTCAGCTTCTTCTTTTTGTTTTGCCGATGAAGACAGATCCAGATTATTACCTAGCGGTGTTGAATATTGTTCCTCGTTGTCTTTGAATGGCTGTCCTTTTGTTGTGAATGTGGAAGTGGTTTTTCAGCAGTCAAGCAGTTGGTGACGTTTAGGAGTCAGGACCGGAACTTTTCATAGTCAGTGTTGTGTCCTGTATGCTTTCAGGATGGCTGGCTCTGGAGAGAAGGCAGAAAGAAAGCGAGCACGACTGTCTTCAGAAAAGTTACCAACATGAGTACTTTCAGCGCCTGAAGGCAGATCCCCAGCGCTATGCATTAAGACTGGCAAAGAAGAGGGAGCGATACAAGCAGGCCAAGCTTGCCATTGAGAAGTCGCAGAGTGACAAGTGATCATGGCCAAACAAGTCCGGATTGGAAGTTGTAGTAATGCTGTCACCATGCATGCTGGTCGTTATTGTCTTTATCCTGAAGTACAATTTCGCCCCTCCCTAGTTTACACACTTTCTTGTCACCTCGCGTAAGTGTTTTTTGTGGCAGAAACTGTTAAGTAGTCCTGTGTGGTGAGATCGGCTTGTTCTGTGTAGAGATTGGATATGCACACTGGAAAACGCAAGGAGATGGGGACACAGTTGAAAGGAGGAAGACGTAAAATTGTACTTTTACGTCGTTTTTAGTCTTTACAACATCAGTACATGGAAAATTCCAGACGGAAACAACATACATCTTGCAAGAGTACAAGACGTGCACAAAGCCCCGGGGACTTTATAATCCATGTCGCGCGTGCCAACAAGAACTCCACACTGATTTCAGAACTAGAAAACGATTTCTGGTCTGGCTTCCCTTTCATACATGCATCAGCTGCCTGTTTAAGAAATTAAATCAGAGGAAAAGTGACACTATGTGTTGTTCTTTGCTTGGTTGCTTGTGACGCTTCAGCAAACCTATGCTCCTGTTTCGGACAAAAAAATTTACTCTGTAGGACGTGGTCATACGCTTTTGTGAAATAATAATGCAGTCGGTGCCAGGGTTGGTGTCAATGAAGTGCCGCCTGTTTCCATCTGCTTGACAGGCGTGTGTTACTTGTGTCGTTGCAGAGTGGGCGAGAAGGGAGCACAGAAAAGCCATCAGCAGGGAAACCAGTAGGCGGCACTACTTGAGGATGAAACAAGACCCGCAGCGATACGCCAAGTGGAAGACGGCAAGAATGACGAGAAGACAAAGGCAACAGAACTGAAGAGACAACGCTTTTTTGTGACATGAACACTCACAGACAGGCAGAAACTCTGATGTAGAAATTCAAAGTTAGAAGAACCAAAGAGAACATGTGATCACGAAGAGACATAAACAGGCATTATTCAGCAAGTGAGAAATCAAGAGGAAAAGCTACATCTTGCAGTTTAGTTGCCCTGATGAAGAGACACAAGCAGGCGGTCATCGGCTGACAAGAAATGAGGCAGAGCTGAACAGAACTCGTGGATTATTTAGATAATAAACAATGATCGACTGGCCAGAGGAAACACGAAGCAGAACTAGAAATAAACTGGGGATTATTTGAGACCAAGATCACACACCAGACCTGACAACAACAACAAAGTAAATACATGTTAATACATTTAAAAAGAAATCAAAACAAATACACGCAAGACTGAGAAGGAGTAGATCAAACACGTTCCTCACAGTTTTACCATATCCATTGTGTTATTCGGGAAGCCTAAACAGACGGTAACGTCCTTTTAAGTTTTATTCAACATATTCCATACATATACTTTGCATGAAACAGTAAGAAACTAGGCAAGGACAGTGTAGCGTCTCTATAGTGGCTGCCTGGTACCCTCCCATTCCTGTAACATGCTGTTTTCATGCAGAACTTGAGATTGTATGCAATTCAGACAATGAGTAAATTTGTATTACCCGGCAAATGCTGAGTTTGAAGAGAAGAAGCTGACAGCACAGTGCAATGTATGTTGCAGATGAGGCCTTCAAGGTGCAGCGCCTGCGACTGCTGAATCGAGAGAGAAGTTATCGCTATTGGCTGAAACTGCAAGAAGATCCAGCCAAATACGAGAGATGGAAGCAAATCAAGCGAATGAGGGAAAGTAATCGTCGAATGGCTCTGAGGGGCAATAAAGGAAGACGGCTTTAGTTTGTGTTCTGAATTGCTGCTGATAAGGACAGTGCATCGGGAGATGGTGCATCCACATAAAGTAAAGGAGAATTGATAAGCTATTGCTTTGACAGAAAGGACAATCTAACGACATTTGCCAGCTGCTCTTTGTAACGTGACAAGCCAACTCATCACCCTGGACTTGCGAGATGATCTGGAACACATAGAGCACCTTGTCAAAGCCGTCAGTTAAGCGAACGAATAGAGTGGTTTTTTTGGGGGGGGGAAGTTGAGGTCTTGTAAGTGGTCGTTGTTCATTCACTCTGAGGTTCTTTAAATGGTTGGAAGGTGACATTTTATCTCTGAAGTTCTTTAGTTGACCTTTCAACTGGATTTTTTTTAATGGTCGCTGGAAAAAAACCTTTAATTCTGAAGTTCTGAAAATGGTCGTTGGAAGGTGATCTCTGAGTGTGAAGTTCTTATATTGGTGACAGGAACAACTCATTTCACTTTCTTTTGGTGGTCATTAGAAGGTGATCTTTCACTCTGAAGTTCTTTAAATGGTCGGAGGGAGGTGACTTTTTGCTCCTATGGGAAACCTGTGTTGCTGTTTTGCATTAATTTGCCCTGTTGGCGTTGGAGTTTTTATCGACGAGAGTTCGAAGGTTTGTGTCCGTTGCAGGAACAGACCAAAAGCCTTAGCGCTCATATGCTTTCCTCATCCCTTCCAGTGAACAAATTTCTCCGGGGAGTGGAAATAAATGAGTACAACATAAGCATAAACACATGATAACTTTCACTCCTGCCAACAATACAAAGACTTCCTTCTTTTCACTGAAACGGTCAAGCATTACAAAAGGAATTCTATTCATTTAGCAAAGTTTGTTAGAGAGAAAATCTGTACGCAGTCATATATTTCTCTCATGAAACATCGATCAGCCCTTGCATCCCATGTTCATTCTATGGACACCAGAAAAAAATGTTGTTGAAGCATTACCTTTCTTCTGTGTGATGTGTCGTACCTTGATGTTGTGCTGTCACCACAATGAACACAACTTGTAATTGAAGATCGCCAGAGCGCATCGTGGGTGAACAGTGCTATGTATGTTGCAGATGAGGTGTTGTTCAGAACATTGCGCCAGCGCTTGATGACTCGACAGAGAAGTTATCGCTATTGGCTCAAACTGCAAGAAGACCCTAGAAGATACGAGAGATGGAAACAGAGAAAAAGAAATACAGAGAGCAGAAGACGGAAAGATAAAAAGAACAAGCAAGTTTGACACCCGTTTAGGTGACACGTGCATCCGGTGCTTGCACTGAAGATCATCTGACCTGGAATCCATATAATTATAGTAGGTAGGGACATGAACCAAGATGAATCGTGAATCATCCACATGTACCGTAAATGATCTGGTCTGGAATTCAAATTGTAGGTCAGGAAATGAATGAAAAAGAACAGAAGTCGGAACAATAATTAAAAACCGACCCAGATCAGCTGTTACTATTCCCAGGAGCATGAAGCCAACTGACGTTTGAGTGCAAATGTTACCGAGATTGTGTACTCTATTGCTTTTTGTCTTCACATAATTAAAAACCGACCCAGATCAGCTGTTACTATTCCCAGGAGCATGAAGCCAACTGACGTTTGAGTGCAAATGTTACGGAGATTGTGTACTCTATTGCTTTTTGTCTTCACGTCCACTCGTGATATATACACGTTTGGGTGCCTCTGATCATCCACACCAGGTGTGCATTCGTCGCGTAAAGGAGTTTTCTTAACGGTATAAACAGGGCCTAGCATTGTAAGCCGTTCGGCTTACTTTACGCCGAAATAACATCTCCAGTACGTGGAACTCGATTTGGTGTACGCCGAAATGCAAAAACCTGTTATTCCCAAACGGTAAACCCAAACAGTCCCAGGTTTCGTTTTGTGTGCTGTTAGGCTCAATTCTCAATCAGTTTGACAGTTTGCTTGAGCACGCACTTCTCTGGCATCGCGCGAGCTTGCTTTGTGCCGGTGTTTTGTGGCTCTAGACTTGAAATAATGCATGGGTGGGAGTTCCTCCGTCTCAGACGGATTTCCGTCTCAGAGAAATTTTGTCAATTTTTTTTTTTTTTTTTTTTTTTTTTTGCGGGTTTGTTTCGTTTCGGTTCGAATTTGTAACTCAATTGTTTCTAATGCTTGCCAGGTCCCTAAAATTTTTAGTTTTTGTTACTTTTTGTATCTCCAACAAGGTTCTTATTTATCAGAATTAAACTCAGGAGAGGCCAGAGAAACCCTTTTAAATTCATAAAATTCGTTTTCGGCCGGGGGCCTTCGCCCCCCTGGACCCCCCACCAGGGCGCTGCCCCTGGACCCCGCCGGGGCCTTGGCGGCCCCTGGACCCCGACCTTAAAAAAAGTTCAGTCTTGGAACAATTTTGGGCTCCCACCCATGATAATGTCTCGAAGCGACATTGTTGAACGTGGTCAGCCATTCAGTGACAAAGAATCGAGGTATTCCTGGAAGTGGGAAGTGCACTTTCAGGCCAAATAACACAAGATTGTCAGTTTTCTTGTTTTCTGTCTGTGAAGGCATAATTTAGTTGCTCAATCTTCTTTGGGGGGTGGGGGGGGGGGGGGTTGTCATTTTAGGTAAAAAAAATCTTCAAATTTTCTATTTTCAGAGGTTTTTTCTATTTCACCACTATTTATATTTATATTTCTTTTTTTTTCCCCACCAGGGGCCAGACCCCCGCCTTTGTAAGCTGAACTCACTTTTTCCAATGCTAGGCCCTGAAAAAAGAAACATGCATTGAGGGAGTTGCCGTCTTGTCAGTTCTCTGTAATTGCTGGGGTCATTTTTGTGATCATTTTTTCATTGTTATCTGTGTGGTTTTGTTCTCAGTTCACAGTTGAGGGGGCACACCTACCCAAATCATTGTTGAACATCTTTATAAAATCATAAATAATTGTAATTGCCTATTTGCTTTATGAAAATTGGCATATCTGTGTGAAATTGAATGCTCTTTTTCATGGAATTGACATACAGTGCTTTAACTGTAATGTATGTGCAGAAAATAAATTATCTAATCAAATAATGGTTTTAAAAGGTGTCAAAATGTCCTACACAATTTTTTTTGTAACAATATTGACTCCACCTTTAGCATGATGTTCTTGATACTTGGTGGTCATGATAAACAATTGTAGTAGCTGTCGTCTGAACCTCCGGATTTGATATTGCTTTAGTATTCGTGAAGTTATGATTTTTTGTTCTTTGCAAATATATTTCGAAATTCAGTTTTCAGAACAGAAAATCATAATTTCAAGAAAAGCAAAGCAATATCAAATCTGTAGGTTCAGACGCCAGCTACTACATTGTTTATCATGACCAAGTATCAAAAACATCATGCTAGAGCTGGAGTCAATATTGTAAAAAAAAAAAAATGTGTAGGAAATGTTGACACCTTTTAAAACCTGTATTTGATCAGATAATTAATTTTCTGCACATACATTACAGTTAAAGCACTTCATGACAATTCCACGAAAAAGAGCATTCAATTTCACACAGTTATACCAATTTTCATTAAGAAAATAAGCAATTACAATTATTTGTGATTTTATAATGGTGTTGAACGATGTTTTGGGTAGGTGTGCTGTTTTTTATTTGGTCCTTGGCATTACCGGGTTCTCGCTATTTTGATGTCTCATACTTTGTTATCATTCACAGTTTGTTAAACTGTCATATAATTTAAACTGAGGACTTTTCTGCTTGTATCAAAACACGGGGTGTGTGCTAGCCGTGGTCCGTCCTTTTTTGGGGGAAAAAAACTTGTTTTTAACGCTGCAAATCGAGATTTGTCCCCGGGGATGTTTTTAAATTGTTATTTTGGGATAGTTTGCGCGTGCGCGCACAAACACACACACACACACACACACGTAAAAACGCACATACATGTATAAACGTGCGCGCGCACACACACACACACACACACACACACACACACATTCTTTTACCAAGGAAAATGTCTACAATCTACTCCAGGTGCATGGTTTAATCGTCACATCGGCAGCGTATAACATTCGCCCTCTTGTAACACAATATGTGATTATATCATATATTTACTATAATGTCCTTTGTTACTACCTTCTTTTTCTCTACATTTTGTGTAAATGAATCCTCTTGCATTCATGTAATTTAAGACAGTAATAATACTTTCGTTTCAATTAAAACATAACAGAAAGAATGTCTGTGAACGGATTTTGTGGAGTATTTGTGCGTGAGCGAAATTCGGTGTGTGTGTGTGTGTGTGTGAAAATAAGACACACAAAAACAGAGTTTACCGTAGGAGGCACAACTGAGGAAGCAAACACTAACAAAAGTTTGACAACCTGAATTAAAAACATGAGCAAACACATCATCATTGAACACTCTCACTCTCAGGAATGCAAAACGATCAGGCCCTTACATACCCCTAACTTTGAGCTATTTTCTTGCCAGCATGTTTTGTCAGGTGGATAGATTTGTTCGAGTTTAACGAAATTTCTGTGCAGTACCAACATATTTGTTACGAAAGCTTTAGATCTTTCACCGCAGTACAGAAAATAAACACTTTTTGTACAGCCCGTGCCCATTCCCATAAGGTTTTGTTGCAGAGACTGAGGTGATGAAGAAAATAGAGCCGGCTTCCGTAGCTCATCTACACCCCTCACTGTGTCAACCTGTTTTCTTGCAGACCTCTCTCTACTGAGGCGCTTGGATCGACAGAGAGAGCACAAGAGAGAGCTGAATCGTCTGTACCACCAGAGACTGAAGCAAGACCCGCAGCGCTACGCCCGTCGTATAAAGTCTATCACTCTCAACAGGACCCTTAAGAATCAGCTGCTTTCACAAAGGGTTCACCGTCGCTCGCCACAGTAACCAAAATGAAAAACTCTAAAAAGATTGTTGAAATCTCTTCTTGTCACTGGCTTTCGTTTGTGTTCTGGGTCATGCAGTGGTTCACTCTTCGTCCAGTCGTCTTTTCTCTAAAAACCTGTTCAGTCGTACACTTTAAATATCCGAAGTAAGAGAGTTCAGAATTGCAGCCGTTCCAAACTTAACACCGTTGACCAAATAAAAAATATGAAAGAAAGAAGCCTCATCGAAATCCCGATAGAGGAGTCCTGTCCATGACTGATGTCTAACGGCTGTGCGGTGGTCTCTTTACAGAGGAGGTGCGGAAAGCGAGGAACCGTGCCAGGAGTCGTCGCCACTACGAACGTCTGCAGCAGGACCCCCAGCGTTACGCAAGGAGAAAGGAGCTTATGCGACTGGCTGCGCAGAGACAAGCGCTACGCTGGGCAGGAAAGCAAGCGCACTTTCACTTCAACCATTGACAAAGTGCAATAAAACGACAGAAGCACAAAAGAATCGCACATAAGGCATTGACAAAAAAGTGAAGCAGGATCCCACAGCTCTATGTCTTGATGAAAGAGGTTATAAAACACACGGCAGTTACGCTGGGCAGTACGAGTAGTACCTTTTAAGGCCGTGATAAAGAATTGACCGTACACATGCAAATGAAGTAGGGTATTGAGAAAAAGCAGGATCCCCGGTGCTATTGCAGTAGGACAGATATGACGAGGCACACAAAAGACATGCTCGGCAGGAAGTAACATGCTTTTAGCCCTGGCACAGAAGAGGCCCCATTGGTGAAGGGGAGCTAGATTAGGTTCTAAGCTGGCAACAGAACTCTTAAACGCTGCGCTGGAGAGTCACAGAGGGAGTGTCCTTGGCTAGCGATGAATTGGAATGTCGTGCAGTCTGGGACTCGTCGGTAAACTTTGCTACAAACAACAGAAATATGAATGCTGTAGGTAATGACGAACTACCCAAAAGCAGTAGCATCAAGGAAGAGAAGAGAAGGCCAAAATCAGCCAAACTACATGTAATACACAATGTCACACACACACACACACACACACACACACACACACACACACAGGAAAGAGTAAAGTGGTGCGTCACTTTGAGGCAATTTGTTCAGGTTTGCCGTTAAGTTTACGCATAGTTCCTTGCCGGCATCAATGTACAACCAACACAGCCAATGAGACTTTAGTGAAACAGAGCTGAATTCCATGAAGCAAAGTACAGACACAACACTATAAACTGTTGCCTGTGGACGATTTTGCTTGCAGAGAGGCGGCGAGTCCTGAATAGACTACACAACAGACGTTACTACGAGAGGCTGAAACAGGACCCGCTGCATTATGCCCGCAGGAAGGAGATGATGAGAGACTTCGCCAAAAGAAGAAAAAACAAATGATGAGATGTTGATGATAATGATGATGACGACCTCCGTTTACCCGCAACGTCATGCCAACCTGTGTTAACAGAAATTGCCTTCGGATCTTCCAGTTGAACGCTAACTCGCGAAATTGATATGTCATACGGAGGAGAGAAAAACCACTTGTGTTTTACTTTACTCAGAGCTCTATTATTTTTGCTGTTGTTGTCTTTTTCCATTTTTTTGCTTGACTTTTCTCTGCCGATGAACGATGAGAAGATGCGACTTCAGATCTATTCTGAGGTCTGTTTCAGTCCCTCGTGCACTGGGATCAGTATGTGACCCACACCCCAACCCAACACATACACATACATAGAACTCATGGTTGTTTTGGACCATTTGAACTGTTGCATTGATGCCTCGAACTCTACCTACCGCTAAGCAGGTGTTTGGTTTCTTGCAGAATTGGAAAGGCGACGACAGGAGCGGAGAGAGCAGAACAAAGCCAAATGCCGCCGGTATTATGAGAGGCTCAAGCAGGACCCCCTGCGCTATGCCAGGGTCAAGAAAAAGAAGAGTTTTTTGAGTGGACAGGCTTGGAACCATTGGTCAAACTGGCAGTGACGATCCAGGGACCGAGACCGAGAGATGACACATAAAAGCCCTTCTCCAAAAACTGAGTCGGGTGGTGATGGTTTCCCCTCACAATACTTCAGTCTTTGTTCCCTAAAAACACAGACATGCAAGTAACTCTAGTTTAGGAATACAGCTTGCCCCTGTCTTGTTTTTCTCTTTCTCGGCAAAGACATGGAAGCCATCAGTGCTCTGTGGTACTTCTTTTCAATAGGCAGAACTCCAAAGAGGTGACAACTGTTGAATTCCGTTGAAACAATCGAGAAACCGGAATCATTCCCCAGCCTTGGTACTAATTTCTACTCTTCCGCGCTTCAGTTTCACGGTTTACAACTGTAATATAACCATAACCCACCTTCTTAGAGCCCAGATTTTAAATAAATCACTGGTTGTTTCTTGCAGAGAGGCGAGGGCGTAGCGAGAGGGAAATCTCGAGGGACAGGGCCAACTGCAGGAAATATTACCAGAAACTGAAGGAAGACCCTGAACGCTATCGGGCGAGAATAGAGAGAATCCAGGCAAGCAGGAGGCGCAGGATAGAGGCTAGACGCCAACAGCGACCCTTTTTCTACGGCCAGGCTGACCATTCTTAAACCTGAAGAAAAGTGCACACTCAAGGAGAAGATGTAGACGGAAGGAATAATGCCACATTTGGTGGAATCATGGCAGGAGGCAGAAGTAGATTGCTGGCTAAAACGGCAACGTCGACAGATCTTCACTGAAACAGACATGTCTAGACGGCAGCAAAAAGCCTCCTCTGTAAGGTTTCGCAATACAAATCCCATGTAGCGTTAAAATTAAAATATGTCATTGGAAGGAACCTGCGCAGCTATTTAACTGTTGAGGCGGCGTATAGTTGCGGAAACAAATCGTCGACGGTATAAGACATTAGGAAATGTCTTTCTTCTGAATCGACAGTTGATTCGTATGACCCTCAGGAATCACCGTGAAGGATACCCTCTACCACTCTAAATTCTGCTCCTCGTCGATTGTTCTTCCTGCCTTTTATTCTTTTTGGCATCAAGACTTGACCTCCGTCGTCTGAACTGGAAGGGATTGCGGTTGTAGTTCTAAGACTTCTTTCCGAACTTTCTCATCAGTAAATACCCTGTGCTTGTTCTTCCCCCTTTCCCTCGGTTACACCAAGCTGTTGCTAGTGCTTTGGTTTATAATGTGAGCAGAGGCAGCCTGAAAATGTAAGATGGTGACCACAGTAACGGTAATGTGTGTGTGGTATATTTCAGAGGAGGCCAGGGTACGGTATCGCCAGGCCTACCAGCGCCTGAAAAAGGACCCAGCTCGCTACGCCCGGAGGATGGAAGTCCTGCGTAATATTAACAGAAAGTACAGGGAGAGGAAAAGGACACAGAGAGATCTGCTCCCGTGGTCATCACATCAGCAATAAGCGTTATCACTTGTTAGTACAACAGCAAGAAGTCTTACCAGTTGCAATAGATGTCACTTGTTACGTACACCAGTAATGAGGAGCATCACTCGTTGGGCGCAACAGCAATGAGTGCTATCCGTTAGGTACACCAGCAACAAAAGGCGTTATTAGATGTCATGTACAACGGCAGTACGTGGTATCATTTGTTGGGTACAACTGCGGTACTAATCAGTGCGTGAGGTGACTTCTAAGTTAAGCAAGCTCTTCGGCAGTAGTTGTATTATTATAACCTTCACCGGATCACGCTTGGGACTGCACAGTCCAGATGATGTGGCTCGTGTACGACCCATACTTTCTGAAGAAGGATTTAACGTAAAAAATATGGGTCGTACACAACCCACGCCATCCGAATAGGGTTAAACTCTTTACCTCCTCTTTGCAGATAAACACCGTAAAATGCCTTCTTTAATTCCATATGGGTCGTCCACGACCCACAACATCCAGACTGTGTTGTTCAAATGACGTCATTGTTTATTTGTTTGTTTAAAAAGATAATCCTTTAAACAATTGTTGATAGGAAGGTTTTATAGTGTTTGAGGATTACATAAAGTCTCAATCAAAAACTCACAATAGTTTTAGGGATACAGAAACTTTTGTGAAGCTCCGGGTCGTCCACGACCCAGGAAGCAAGGTGAAGGTTAAAGGACAGTTGTAGTTCTTACAAGAGGCAAAAGCAAGACTTCACCGCTAGCTGTCCAATAAGCCCAAGGGTAGAAAATTCATCATTTCAGTAACTGACTGTTAGAATGCAGAGGGTGTAATATGTAAGTCGCTTATTCATTCATAGTTTCTAAGGTGGCAAGATTTTGGTTCCCTGCAGCAACATGTATTGCTGATTTAGAGCGCTAACGTTACTTTGTCATTTTATCTCAGCTACTGTTCAATTAACTGATTCAAGAGGTTTGATGAACAAGCGTAGAGATGACGGTTGGGAACAGAAGTACACGGAAAGAAGGGTGCAGTATCTATGAAAGCAACATAATTTGATTACCTTTTTAAGACTAGAAGTCATCCGACTTTTGTTTTGCGTGCACCTGCATGTCTGTACATTCTTTTTAAAATCTTGTAAATTCTTCCTTTTGTCTGTTTTACTTTTAGACTTTGCAATACCGATGTTGTGTATGACACATGATTTCTGTCTTCAAACACACTTTCAGGTTTGATTTGCGCTGTGAACATTCTTTCAGTGCCGCTTGCTTATAGGAATAATATTGTAACCCGTGTAAATATTTTACGTACGTACGTATGTATGTACGTGTGCGTGCGTGCTTGCTTGTGTGCGTGAAGCTGCCCTTACTAGAAGTTATACCTTCCGTTGTGTTTTGTGAATGTGTCCTTTGTGTAAGTTTTCGTTTTTGAGTCACTTGAGAAAAAGTGACTCTATGTAATCGGTCAGTGTTAGTCTGTCCGGCCGGCCGGCCGGCCGTAGACACCACCTTAACGTTGGACTTTTCTCGGAAACTATCAAAGCGATCGGGCTCATATTTTGTTTAGTCGTGACCTCCAATGACCTCTACACTTTAACGATGGTTTCGTTGACCTTTGACCTTTTTCAAGGTCACAGGTCAGCGTCAAAGGAAAAATTAGACATTTTATATCTTTGACAAACTTTTCTCGGAAACTATCAAAGCGATCGGGCTCATATTTTGTTTAGTCGTGACCTCCAATGACCTCTACACTTTAACGATGGTTTCGTTGACCTTTGACCTTTTTCAAGGTCACAGGTCAGCGTCAAAGGAAAAATTAGACATTTTATATCTTTGACAAAGTTCATCGGATGTGATTGAAACTTTGTAGGATTATTCTTTACATCAAAGTATTTACATCTGTAGCCTTTTACGAACGTTATCAGAAAAACAAGGGAGATAACTAGCCTTTTCTGTTCGGCAACACACAACTTAACGTTGGGCTTTTCTCGGAAACTATAAAAGTGACCGGGCTCAAATTTTATGTGAACGTGACTCATTGTGTTGTGAATAGCAATTTCTTCCTGTCCATCTGATGCCTCATATAATATTCAGAACTGCGAAAGTGACTCGATCGAGCGTTTGCTCTTCTTGTTATGCTCACTTTTAATGAGAACATGAGTTATGGTTGAATAAAACCTTTCGGATTCTTCCTGATTTAGTCTTTTTTGCTGCATCTTATTCTGAAACCTGCACTCTCTCTCTCTCTCTCTCTCTCTCTCTCTCTCTCTCTCTCTCTGCACGTGTGTTTGTGAGTGTGTGAGTGTACAGATACCATGGTGATTTAAAACATTTTGCGTAAAAGTAAAGTACTGAGCTGTAGAAATCAAATCCAAGTTAAAAATATTCGCCATAGATGTACCTTCATCACAGGATAGACAGTGACACCGATGTACAAAATTAGTGTGGATAAAACCACTGGTTGTAAATAGAAAACTAAGAGGAACTTCACACATAGGACTCCCGAGTTTTGAGAACTCGACAACAAAAACACAAAGCTCTGTGTGATTGAGTGAAATCAAAAAATTGGAAATACATTACCAGGAGAAAAAGAGAAGCCAATTAGGTATATCATATTTTTCAGTTGTACTCTGTCGTTTCTTTGTCATATTACGTTAACATCTTAACCATCTGTCACTGAACACATTGAAAGCACAGTGCCACGCGGGAAGTCAAGTGTCCAGGGCATACCTACGTTACCGACTTTTCCGAGCGCTGTCCAGAACACTCAGCTGAAATTGGATACCTGGCCCTGTTTAGAGGTTTGTAGAGGATGAAAACAAGGAGGGAGAGAGATAGTCACCGCCCTCGTTAAGCTGCTGCTCTCCGTGAGTAGTTGAGATTTTGAACATCTCGCTCCCCTGCCACTGACCGGTTTGGAGAAGACCTTTACCTATATTGTGTACGAACTCCATTCATCATCCAATAATTGTAAATTATCTGTTGTGAATGTGCACACTCAGTTTATCTGTAATGACACTATTGTGATTGTGAACACAAGACCAAATGCTACTTTTGAGAGTCGTGATGAAGAGCTACGGCAAATCAAGTGGCCTTTGTCTCTTTCAGATGACCCTTGGGAAAGACGGCAACGCCAAAGACAACAAAAGAAGCTTCGCAATCACCAGGACTACCTGAAAATGAAGGCTAACCCAGTGCTGTACGAACGACGGAGAATGGCCAACAAAGAGGCACAAAAGAAGTTTCAGGCAAAACGAAGATTGACACACATTCCAGACGAACAAGACAAGGATGTGCCTTGGGGAGAGGGCTATTTCCAGTAGAACTCAACGAATAATGTATTGCACTCATGCACAACGGAAGCGCAGTGGGTTGCATTATGACGAAGACAAATAAGATTGAGAAGAACAGACTCCTTCCTACAGTTAAAACCAACAACAAAAACGCTAAGTGGAAGACTTGATTGGTCCATATGCTACGAGTTAGACACACTCGGGTGATAATTTGACACAATGCCGGTGTATTGGCTATACACAACGCTACATCAGCAAACCCGTGCTCAAATGACCGGTTACTGAAACAAGAAGGAAATCACTGATGAAAGAAGATTTTTGATAGAACACAGGCATGCCAGGGACGAGGTTAACGAACACTGCTGTATTAGCCAGACCTGCTTAAAGCACGCAAAACTCAAAACAACAACGAAGAAACACAAGAGCAAACAAACAAAATCCAGAAGGCTCAAGACTTCACGGACACATTTCTTTGCAAATATGAATTTAGGTGTCATATGGCCACACCAGAGACTGTCACGAAGAAGGTCAAGATGAACTTGAAGGTGCAACGGCGTGAATACATGTTTTCTCGCTTCTCTTTGAAACGTTTGTATTCCTGTCACAAAGTGATAAAGGTGGTATGTCCAGGTTGACTTTGAAGAAATGAGCAGCACATGTCCAATTAAACCAGAAAGTCAAGTGCATTTCTCGTCAACATGAAGTGTGTTTTAAAAACTGAAAAATGGCAGACAAGCTTCAAACTGTGTGAGGTATTGCATTGCTGCTCATATAACTAAATATCGTTTTGAAGGGGAAATGCTTCACAAGTTTTTTTTGTTTTTTTTACGTAAAATGCTGCCACACAACGTAATATTTTGAAAACAATTGAAATGAGCAGTGTAATTACCAGACTTTTTGGGTTTTCTGTTGTGCAGACCCCTACACGTCCCGAAGAGAGAAGAACAGAGAGTATCACAGACAGTACTGGCACAAGAAAGTCAGAGCGGACCCCCTAAAATACGAACAGTGGAAAGAAACCTGCAGACGAAATATGAGAAAAATGTATGCCAGGAAGAAAGCGGCCGCGGAAGAAAGAAAACGACCGTTTATGAATCAGTGACCTGTGTTCAGTTATATTGGATTTGCATATTATTTCTTGGACTTAAAACGACACCAGCAACAACTGCGAACCCAAAAAATACAATTTGACAGATTTCATTACATTTAAACAAGATGTATTTGTGAATTAAACTTAACGTGTGGACACAATTAGTGGGACAACAGCTGTACACTTCATTGAGGTCAACACTGCAAAATGGATGAACTCATCAACAGTAAAATAAATTATTTCTTTGTCGGTGAAAACGTTTTGTTGGTTCCTAAAGAGTTCGACTGCTTGGAAAATACATGCGTAGCTCAAAAGTACCGTTTGGGTTGAGTCGCACGGGTTGGATTCATCCTGAACTTAGGTCAAAATGAGTTCGGGTCATTCTCTCCCTGACAGGATGCCTTGAGTTTCCTTTGAAACCGATTTTTTTTTAACATATTTAGAGCTTTTTGTAATGTATTATTGATATAAGCAGATTCGCGATCGTCGATAATGATTTTTCATGGTGTTTTGTAATTTTTAAATTACAAAGGAATTGATATGTAAGACAGTTTCAAGCGAGCTATTTTTCGCGGCTGTATTTACTGTGCAAACAACTCTAAATATGGCAAAAGTGTCACGTGATAATCAACCGTTTGGTTTCGGCACTCACTGGAGCAGACAATTTTTTCTGTAACCAGTTGACAGTGATGAAACCATATATTACGGTCTCCTTCCGGCAGCAGTCCCAAAATTTCGACTTGTTTTGACCTTAGAACGATGTCTTTATCATAACTGTGAAGAACAGAACAGAGATCACTGTCGAAGTCGGCCAATCCGCAATCATTTTCGTCTCGCGAACACTGATCTCAAATTTAGATCAGTGCTCGCGAAAACCATATGGGAAATAACTCTGTATTTTTGTTTTGATAGATTTGCGTAGGACTGTAGCGTCCGGTGAGGGAGAGAATGAGCCGAACTCATTTTGACCTGAGTTCAGGATGGGGTTGGATTGTGTACATATTTTTTGTCAGAATATACCTGAACTTTAGATGAAGTCTCTTGCTGTTTTCCAACAAAGCTGAGCTTCCTTAGGTGTGTCATATATTGTTTTCCAAAAGGCCTCTTTGGACTGTGTTCGACAAGTTAGGCTGTGTAAATAATGTATGTGTGATGTAACTAAGCGTTTCGTGAATTATTTTACTGTGTCCTATCAAAGCTGGGCTTCCACTACTGTCATATAAAATTGTATTGACTATGCTTTGAGTTGACCTTTTTCATGTCCGTGTGTTCTGGTTTCAATCAGTGTATGATGCGTATTGCTCCTTCCTGTGGACTTGCACGAATTGCTCATCACAATGTCACTTGCCGTAGGCTCTTCTATTCTTCTTTGACGTTCCATAAGATTCTCTCTGTACTTTTCACGTCAACAGTTGAAAACCAACTTTTTGTTTTAAATGTTTAATAAGGACAGTCATGGCTGAAGGGATATTACTAACCTATGGACACAAAGCACTCTCTGAGTTAATTATGTTGCATGCCGGTGTTGTTTTGGGCTTTTTAATTCTTCTTTGTAGGGATATTACAAATCTATGGACGCGCTGAGTGAATTGTGTTGTGTCTTGCAGGCTGGATGACGGAAGACATCAGAAAAGCCAGGCAGAATATGGCATATCGCCGACACGCTCTTAAAATGAAACACGATCCACGGCTGCACGAAAGATGGCGACAGATGAACATTGAGAAATGCAGGAAATACAGACTGAAGAAGAAACTGCAGTACGGTCTGCCCCACTACCAACAGCACCAGTGATATTGTCCACATGATGACTGTAACTGGATCATCAAGATGACCACTGCGATTGGGACATGTCCAAATGAGAATTGCAGTTGTGATCGTCCAATTTAGAATTCTATTCGGGTAGTTCAAATGAGCACTATAACTGCGATCATCCTTATGATCACCGTCACTGGATCAGCCAGATGAGGAACTGGGGTTGTCCATATTAGCACCATACATCTGCTGGCTTAGGTCAAATTAGCTCTGTAAGTGATATAGTACATACGATCACTAGAATCATCCAGATGGTAGTCACTGAAACAAGGCCTGTTCTAACACCGTCAGCTTTGGTCTGGGATACGATGGATCTGTGTTGCGTTGGAGTGTATCTCGGGACAGTTGCTGATGGAACGCTGCTCGAACGTATGATGTAAATACACTGTGGACTGCCCCTCGCCCAAACAGACTAAATACTTTGACGATTTCCTTTTAACATCGAAGACTGCAATATCAGCGCAAAGGAACTCAGAACAAACAAGTAAATACATCAGCGGGGGAAAATGAACAGCATTCGCCAAAGTATTTCCGGTCTTTGTTGCGTAATATTCGGTCAGGTGGTTCTTGCATTCTGTCGTCCTTAATAGCCTACACCTTTAACATTAACAGAACATGACAGTCTTTTCGCCTTAAGGCTCCTGGGCCTTTCCTGAAGGGTTTGCTTTGTGTCTTTCAGACGTGAGTGCTCAAACACAGCGCAGGAAGGAGCTTCGGAGGCAGTACAATCATCAGTACTGGCTCAAAGTGAAAGCAGACCCAGTCCTCTACAACAGATGGAGACAAGCCAACAGGGAGAAACAGCGGAGGTTTCGCTTCAAAGAACAACTCAGAAAACAAGTTAATGACCATGACCCTTTTAATGCGACGTCTCATGAACCTGGTTCGTCCAGCGTTGACAAGGCGTGATCGGAATGAAAACAGGCATGAAGGGCGTAATAAAAAGATAGTGTAAGTTGCCTTCCTCTGACAGTCGCAGTCATGACTGATGGTCACCGAAACATTCGTCTTTCTGGTATGCAAACCAGCAAGCTGAGCAAAACATGGACGTTTCTTTTTATTACTAGCTGACGTGAAGCCAGGCCTTTTATGGGATGTCATGGTTGTAATTTTGAGGAGAGTTTACACGTATGAGTTGACACAACATTTCCTCTGTGAGCATGAACATGTTTTGTTTCCTATTGTTGTTTGCTGTCATGGCAGTAGGACAAGCTTTGGTGGTTTCTTTGACTGCGTGCCGCTTTTGATGTCATTTTCGACGGACAGGTCATTCTAGTTGATCTGTTGAAACTTTTGTTATCTGCTGTAGGGTGAAATGGCCTGTGTAGTGGTAGAGAGAAAAGTGTTCAACCTATAACGTGTTGACTTGCAAGGTGTGTAGTTCTTCGGCCATTACCGGCTGCTCTAAAGTTCCGAAATCGACGCTCTTGCTCAAGGTGTTGGCTTTTCTACCTCTGTTGACACAATGTTATGACCGTTTCGACTATTGTCAGGTCATATGCACGCGAGAGGAACGTGTCGCCCCCCCGCGGGTTAGGGGGAGTCCCATATTGGTTGGGACGAGAAAGAATTTACCCGATGCTCCCCAGCATGTGGTAAGAGGCGACTAACGGATTCGGTTTCTCCTTTTACCCTTGTTAAGTGTTTCTTGTATAGACTATAGTCAATGTTTGTAAAGATTTTAATCAAGCAGTATGTAAGAAATGTTAAGTCCTTTGTACTGGAAACTTGCATTCTCCCAGTAAGGTAATATATTGTACTACGTTGCAAGCCCCTGGAGCAAATTTTTGATTAGTGCTTTTGTGAACAAGAAACAATTGACAAGTGGCTCTATCCCATCTCCCCCCTTCCCTCCGTCGCGATATAACCTTGAATGGTTGAAAACGACGTTAAACACCAAATAAAGTAAAGTAAAGTAAAGGAACGTGTCCTCAGTTTGCATGTGAGGCAAATGAAGAAGAACAGTTCATATGACTGTCTTTGGGAGTTAAGCCGGCAAAGGTAGTGTGGTTTACTTGGGCTCATAAAGGATCGTGAATTATGCAGGTCGCTGAGATCGGACCGTTCTTTCAAACCGTTGCTTTCGCCCTTTTACATGACTGCAAGTTGTAGCAGCGTTACCAGTGTACTCACTAAAGAGTATGGTTTTGTGTCTTGCAGGCCAGGCGGCCCGATGGGAACACAAGCGCGCTCAGCAACGAGAGTACAGCCGTCGCTACTGGCTGAAAATGAAGCAGAACCCACTGCTCTACCAGAGGAGAAAGCAGGCTAACATGGAGAACAACAGAAGATTCCGCTTCAAGAAGAAAGTGCTTGGGTCACAAGCGATGCCGCCTTGGCCACCAAATCAGTGACTTTGAAACAATCCGTAGAATATGCAAGATGACACCCTTGACTGCAAAGACGATGGCATTCTTTCTGTGAGACCCACTGTAGTGTCAATATGGATGACAAGACAGACACTCGTTTCGTTAGAAAAACTACATCAACAAAGATCAAGAAACATTCACCGTTTGCTTAAATGATTGACTTCAGTTTTGCATTCAGAACTACCCAAGCGCTTACAATTTCGAATTATTTCCGGTCTTCTTTTTATATCGTCACCTGTACCTTTTATGTTCACGACGCATACTTAAAGATGAGAGATTGTGTTTTGGATACTTGTATCTTTTTCTGTGAGATCTGTGGTGGTCATTTCTACCTATATGTCACCCGAAGTTGGAGGCATTCAATGTAAAGTCCTCTGCTCAAGGTAGTGTACTCTTCATGTAAAATGGCCCCTCAGTATTTTTCTCAGCCATTATATTAGCAGAACTTTTGATGGAAGATGGAGGTCTAGTAAGTTACTTCTTCGCCCTCCTCAAATGCAGATCAGCAAAGGCAGCTAATTCATTTGCTGTTTTCTTTAACACCCTCCTTTTTTCACCGCATGTTTAGTGGAAACATTGGTCATCGTCCGGACACGCATGCTGGGCTTTATTGCTTATGTGGCAGAAGTTTCAGTTCAATTCTTTGGCTAGCCATCTCTATGTGGTTTTTGGCTGTAAGTTACTGTTTATCTTTCTTCCCACCAGGAGTTTCAGTTTAGTATCTTTTTGGCACAAACGCACTGGAAAGTACCCTTGCTGTTTGTAGCCTATTCACGTGTGGTGTTCTGTAGATGGCCATTTCTTTCTTGCTGCAAATAGACATTTCTCATCTTAAGTTTCAGTCGAATCTCTGTTCGGTGCACACTTCTAAGTAGTTTGGCTGTTCTTACTCCACTTGTGTGTGAGTGTCTGAAGGTCTCCCTTGTTCCTTGCAGGCATGCTGAGCGTGGCACAGAGAAGAAAGGAGCTCAGAAAGCAGTCCCGCCACCGCCAGTGGCTGAAAGTAAAGGGGGACCCTGTGCGCTACGCTCAGTGGAAGGCCGTCACCAGGGAGAGCATGAGGAAGCTCAGGATGAAGAAGAAGAGTCAAGCCTTCTATGAGGATTTCGGTCACTCTTCCTATGACAATTTCGGTGTTCCGCCCGAGTCATTTTAAGAGGTCAACAGTTTCACAAACACTGGGAAAGCTAGTATCTGGATTTATGCAAATTGTGCTGGTGTACATGTGAAGGCTGACAGAGACAAACGGCTGCGGCCAAGACATAAAAAGGGGACTGAAGATATCTGCCGTTTCCCGTACTGAGAGATCTCTGGTACAAGTTATGAAAGTTGGTTTACCCACTCTAGATATAACGGGCATGATAGGCATGACAATATTAGACGGGGGGCAGAATCCATACCTTCCGCTTATTCTGTTGTAAACTCGATATCACGACAGTTTCGGAGTGTAAATAGGTAGGCGATTACGCTGTTTGTGACGGTGGCTTTTGTTCTGTCTTCAAATAAGAGAATTGGATGGTTTCTGTTGTGATGAAGGCCGCTAGCAAGATAGCTGCAGAGCATTTGCGGATTGTATGTAGCTGACTGCGCTGTGCGTGATGGAGAATTATGTCATGTCTCCTGTGAGTTGGCTGGATAGTGTCTGTTGTGTTGAAGGCTGCCAGCAAGATACTGACTGTTCTTTGCCTTGTGTGTGTCTTGCAGGCCTGGTAGCATCGTACCGACGCCGACGGAGAGGGGCGGTGGGCCAGCAGTCTGAGTATCACAGGAACTGGTTTGTCAAACTCAAAGAGGACCCTGTGCGCTACGCTCGCTTTAAGCAAATCACCAAGGAGAGAATGAGGCAGAGCCGGCTCAAGAAAAAAATTCAGCTGTACCATGGATTTCCACACTGATTTTGTTCACCCCTTCCGCGTTTACAGCAGAATGTTGTTGATGTTGTTGAGTGTACCTGCTGGTTCATATGGTAAACAGCAGGTGACTCGGTCGTCTATGTGGGAGGACTAGGAAGAAGACCGTTTTCAATCAACCCGCTGTTTAGGCAACCGTACTCGGTCTTCAGATGATCACACAAGAATGAGACTTGAACATAATCGTAACCCGTTGACAGCAGGATGAAAGCTCAACGCAGTCCTTACCTAATCACAGCGGAATGAAGCCTGTGATCTTGGGGTCCATGTACGGTGCATTTGGGGAAGAGTGCGTGTCGGCACTGGCAACATGGGAGCGGGGAAAAAACACTTTAATGCACGGCAACTCTGTTCCTCTCCACTATACATCAGTTCAGATTCACGCACTTGCTTTCCCTTTGTGCAGAGTTTTGTATTATTCAATTAAATATGAGCACATCGCATGACACTCAGAATTTCTTTTGTCTCTTCCAGGCCAGATGATGACCATACCGCATCTACAGGCTTACTCGAGCAGAGCTTTCTGTCATCACGGCGATCCGTGGCAGAGTCACAGATGGCTGAAGGTCAAACACGACCCTGTCCGTTATGCGCGATGGAAAGAGCAGGCCCGTGCGAGCATGCGGAAGTCTAGACTTAAGAAAAAGGTTGATCGGCTAGGATGGAGCATGGCGTCACAACAATGAAGCTAGGTCGTCGTCTTGTGTTTGAAGACACGTCAGCAAATGAAAGATCATGTTTACCTGACAAGGTTTTTCATACTTCGCATACATTGGGTGGTAACAGCTGGTTCTTTACCTACAATCACGTTCTTTAGCTACAAAAAAACTCATTTGAGAAGGACCGGTTGCTCTTGTTGTTGGGAACACTGGGACTGTCAACTCTCAGGACCAGGCTTGCTGGGGAAATCCGTAGTTTAGGGAAATAAGTAGTATGAGGAGCATTGGCGGGGTTTGCTGTGTGAAGCGCAGTGCTTATCCCGGAGAAAGGCGAAGAAGTCCTTGTTATATTTTCACGGTTTCAGCGGAGTTGAGGGTGTCTCTGGCATGTTACCTTCTGGTATGTACTGTAGCACAGTCATCAATTATTCACTCAGTTTGTTTGTGAGCAAATGCTTTCGTCAGTGTCTGTGTTTCTGTCTATTTCTGTCTGTCTGTTAACTTTCGGGGAAATCTGTTTACATGGAGGAAGTCTGGAGAACGAAACAAAAACACTCACGTGCACACACACACACTCACTCACTCACTCACACACACACACACACAAACGCAACACACACACACACACACACACACACATGTGATGTAAATGCAACCAAATCGTGTTTTTAAGCTGTTTTCTATGGTTTTCATGTTTACACAAAGTTTATTCATAAGACCATGTACGGGAAAATTATGTCTCCTATTTTTTATTAGTATCAAATTACTGTCTCGGGGCATAAAAGAAAGCGCTTAAGTGGGTGGCATTCAAATGAGGGTTGAATGCCATAAAGGAGCAATGCTTATCTTTATTGCATGGTCCCGTGTCTGTGTGTGAGATAAAGAGAGAGTGTGTTTTAGAATTAGTTCACATGTGTTTCAGTTTTTATTTTGTTTTTTATTTTGATAATGCTTTGTAAGCTCAAGCTGCTTATAATCCTCACTTGAACTGTAGTCACCTTAATTTTATTTATGGTATAATTACATAGTCGTCTTGTTGTTGTTTTTTGTACAGGTACAATTGTCAAACGTTCAAACATACATTACAATAAAAGTTGATTTTAACTGTTTCTTATGCTTGTTCGTGTTCATCTTTTGTGTACTTCAGTCGTCACAGAATGCTAAGAGCAATAATGATGATGGTATACTATCCTATTTATCCTGCGAACAGTCACTATGCTTAATGCAATCAAATGAAAAGAGCATCCAATCATATACAAACAGGTGATCACTGAAAGGAAAATAATGCATGTAGTAGAAACATTTCACTCTGACCTTGTTTTTGTAAAATGGGTACACACAAAACCCATCAAAGTAAAGCAAAATAAGACATAAATGGACTCTCTTAATTCAGTCGAGCATCCTTCAATTTAATCTTTTCTTTTTGTCTTGTGTACTTAGTCCATACACACCCCACAAAAAAGTGCGTACACACACACACACACACACACACAGCCGTGCACAAGAGCGTGCACAAGTGCAACCACACGTTGTTGAAGAGCACTGGTCATCCGCGAAAAGATGGTTGTTAAGTCCCACGTGTCTTGAACATTGTCGAAGAGTCATGAAAATGGCCAAAATACACTGAGCATAGTGTTTGCACGACTCAATACAGGATTCAGAGTCAGAAAGCCCGTCGTTCTTATTACCTGGATTGAAAAAGCATCATCTCAGACGTTGAACCTGTTGTCTTGTGCTGTCTTGCAGGTGGCAACTCCTTCCATCGTCACCAGACAGCAGGCAGCACTTCGACACGCTGGCGTACAGCGACGAGGCAAGATCAAGAGTTCTTCCCATCTGAAGAGATGCACCGGAGAAGCATTATAAGACGCCAGCACTATCTAAAGGTGAAGCGGGACCCTGCGCTCTACGAAAGAACCAAGCGACTCAACAGAGAAGCCGTCAAGCGATACCAAGCCAGAAAGAAGCGAGAGACGGAGCAGCAAAGCTCCAAAAAAGATCAGCCGTTGCCAGTTTTGAAGGACGAAGACAACCCGAATGGGTGCTAGACAAGTGAAGGATTTTCTACTCTACAAAATGTTGCTGATGGGATTGAGCTCGGAAGTTTTGCTTTTCACTTGCGCCATATTTAATCCTACAAAGTCGTATCATGTCCTCTTGGTGGAACAATTTCACTTTGCTGCCCAAGACTTCAGTGAAGTTCCTGAATGCAACTGCGAGTTCTGCCTCGGCTTCCCTCAACTTTGGTCGTGTCTGTGATTTCATTTTCGTCACTGGGTCACAGCGGTGTTATGTGAATACAATTTCGACATAAGAACCTTTAATTGTATGTATAAATAGCAAGTTGTACTGCTAGTCTCGTAAGTGAATTAACCAGCAGGACTACTGTTTATAATTAAGGATCGTCTACTTCGTGAAATGAGCGCAACACATTTTTCCTGCATTGTAGGTAATCCTAACATTTATTTTCATGGAAGACCAGGTCACAGACATTATGATTCAACAGCCACTTGCCTCCTAACTGTCAAGCAGATCTCTGTAGGTATTTATCTCAACACTGCTGAAACAAACGCAACAATGCAACCTGCTGAGTGAAACTTTCTTGTACTGTCTTGCAGAGCTTAGGGCGCGGTTTCTGGATCCTTACCGACCTCAGCCTCAACCCTGGCTGTCAGAAGCGACCCGCAGCAAGCGACAGTGGCAGTCAGTGAAGGGAGACCCGCGGAAACACCAGAGGAACAAACTGCAGAACCGGGAGGCAGCCAGAAAGTACAGGACCAAGATCAGGATGGAAAACCAGATGCTGATGGGGGGACTGAGTCTGCTGCAGCAGCAAGACAACCAGGGAGAGCAACCTCAGCAACAGCAACAGGGGGAACAGCCTCAACATTAACACGCATTCATTGAAAGAAAGGCGTATGAGAATCAGATCAAACGAGCTAGATGCTGGAGGAATTGAAGCTGTTTTAATAGCACCAACAGCCCGTATTTAACAACTTTAAACTGAGAAAAACAGGCGTGTCAAGTCAACAGCAGGTGGTAGTTTCAGACCCCCCAAAAATGCATTCAGTCTAAACATCTTTAGTATCAACAACACCTGGAACAATAAAGCATCTAATATTTCAAGCAGGGGCAATCGCATTCTCACATACATAGTGGGTGAATATCGTTTATCACAATATGCAGCTGTTTCCTCCTGCAAATACATACAAAACAAGAAACACTTCCGTCAACACTGAAAATATGTCTTATGAAGACCACAAGACATTATTTCCATACAATGGTGTAATCAAACTCTATTCTCCGAACGGTATTTCTGGATGTCTTGCAGGCACTGCACATTATTCGAGGAGCAGCAGGTACAGCAACTTACCTGCGGGGCAATCAGGCATGAAGGCCACTCAAGCGAGGTGGGAGCGAGTGAAGCATGACCCGGCTCGCCATGAGATGACAGAACTGCGCAACAAGGAGTGTGCACGACGCTACTATCACAGGAAGAAGATGAAGAGAACTTCAACACTCGCACACTTCGCTTTGCACAAGTAAAGCCGGTGCAGTTACAGGGGGAAAAAAGTAGTATCTTATGGTCGCCGAAACCTGACGCAATTTCATTGAATAGAGTTCGGAACAGTAAAGGAAAAACTTGTACATCACCACTTTAGAAACAAAATGCTGCGGACCTCAACTCTTGCACATTTCGCTCCTCAGAACTGATGGTGGTTCACTAAAGAAAGATGCAAAAAATGTCTATTCTTGCCAAAAACCTGACGTGATTTCATTCACAAGAGGGCTCGACGTGGAAAGGAAAGGTGTGGACGCTACCTGTTTGCTCTGCAGAAGTATCCTGATTCACTTCCATCACGATGCAGCAGTAACTATGTCTACGCCAGGACCAGACGTTATTTCGTTCAGAGGGAGACTAGACGTAACTCTCTGTCGCCGTTTTGGACACAGCTTGAAAGGATTCGGTTTCTCTGCTTAAAAGATCGGCACTTCAGTTAGCATTCTTCTGCTCTTGAGGTTTGCAAAACCAGCCAATGCCGTAGAGATGCGTCAAGACGCCAACTTAAAAAGAGATACTTTAATGATTTTTGCTGAAGAACACTGGCAATATTTAATGACAGAAAACAATCTTAAAAACAAAATGACTGTTAGTGAGACAAACACTGTTGAACTCACGAAGTACAAACGTCAAAACATTCTCCTGTGGAGGCTTCTTCAGGATACAAATAAAAGGTGAACCAAAAGCAAAAGTCAGAGAACCAACAAATGAATGACAAAACAATGGAGACAGATCCAATTGTGAACCCCAGACTAAAAAAAAAGTCTTTGAATAGGAGCTTGTGGAAATTCCATTCGGTTCAAGCTAAGGAAGGCGTTAAATATCATTTTACATTCCACACTGTCAGACGTAAGAACATAATTATTACAAAGGTACATAATCACAGGCACACACAGTTCGGCTGACAGTAGCATACATATTTCAGATTATGACTAAGTGGTGATCACCACTACCTCCTGTTAAATTCTGTGTTTCATTTTGTTGTAGTTTGGGGTGCCTGGTGACCATCTTGTCGGTTGTTGTCTATGTCTATAGTTGTTATACTACTGTACCTGCGATTCTTTCCCTGGTCTTGCAAAGCAAGCAGTCCATGCGATTATACTTAATTTTCTGACAAATCATCAGTATTGCATGCTGTGTTGTTTGCTGAAAGAATGCCGGAGCATGCTCACACGATATGTTTATTGAAGCCACTACGAGTAACATTAACAATACTATGTCTGACAGTTCTATTACCCGTGTCAAGATAGCTATCGCATGTAACGGTACAAATATGGCTGTGTCTGACAATGACAACAACTCTGGTACCCGTGTCAGTCTTGCCACGACGTGTAATAATCTTGACAGGACAATGTTTGACAATCTGCTTAGCAAGTCTTGCCACTGCGATATACCCGTCACTATTTGACCATGACCACTTTCTCCCTGTGTCTTGCCACCGCAACAAATCCCGTCACTATTTGACAATGACCACCCTCTCCCTGTGTCTTGCAGTGATGATGGCGGGCAGCGACAACGCCTACAGCAGCAGCTTCTCGTCCAGCTGGCAGCGCCTGAAGCAGGACCACAACCGCCATGAGAACAGGAAGCGTCAGAACAAGGAGGCTGCCAAACGCTACCGGGACAAAGCAAAGCACGACTTCAGCATGATGGGATCGCTACCACCACTCAATTTTGCGCCTTCGTCTTTGTTGCACGGTGGCTTCGGTCAGGGCACTGGTCCTTCCTTACACACTACTTCTGCTGCCTCTGCCTGGTCACAGCCAGGACCTGGGATTGATAGCCAGGCTGGTCCTTCCATGGTACGATCCGCTGCATCTTCCTTGGTACAAACTAGTGCATCTGCCTGGCCAGAGCCACGTCCTGGGATTGATAGCCAAGCACAGCAGAATCCTTGACGAGCAATGCGTGTACAAGCAGTTGTAGCTTGCGAAATCTGGCCTTTTCTTTTTACGAGTCGCTGAAGCTGTCACGACCTTGTGACGTTACAGATGGAAGATGATGGACAGTAGAAAGATATTTTACGACGATAAAGCTCAACTCTCTTCTCTGTTTTAGACCAAATATCAGTCTGGTTTTAAACATTAACAAAACAGCAGAGCTACACATTCTGCGTTTATCATTTACAGAAAATGAAAGAAACGGACGCTCGTGTTTTTTACTGGAAGGTTTTCAGTTTGAATTGGTACCAATGTTTGTTTCTTTTTTTTCTTGTTCTTATTTTAGTTTTTATTTGTTCCTTTCGAAGCGTCTTTCGGTGTATATCTTGGAGAGCAAATGTGTAAAGTGCAAATTAGCAACTGTAGCTCATTTATTTGAAAGAAAACAGTTCATATGACGGGGTTTTGCTGATCTACTCATCGAACGTTGCTGAAAACATTAATACATGCGTAGCCGCCCCCCCCCCCCCCTCCCCTTCTGTATTTATGTATCATAATTATGTATGGGTGTATGGAAGGAGTAGATATCACAATGTGTTCTTGCATTTGTCGTTCTCTGACTAAGAAGTTAAGATAAATGAGACAGACTTATACATACAGGTGCGGAATATCGCCCTCGAATAGTCTTAAGAAGAGTGAAAATCAAAGAATCAAACATTTGCGGCGAACAAAATTTTCTTAACGTTGTATCTCTTATAATTGTGTGTGTTAATTTTAAGCGAACAAGAGGGCGATAGCCTTTTTGATATCTTAGTGTGCATGCTTTTATTTAACAGTTTGATATTTTTGCGAATAAACAGCAGTCAACATTTTCTCTGAGATGTACAATGTGTCCTTGTATTCATCCTCAATTTGTAATTATGCACTAAGCATAACTCTCTCTCTCTCTCTCTCTCTCTCTCTCTCTCTCTCTCTCTCTCTCTCTCTCTTGTGTGGGTGTTCGTGTGTATGTGGGTGATTGTGTTTGAGTGTGTGTGTGTGTAATTGCGGCGACATTTGCAAAAATTAAGGTATAACAGATGAAGCAAATACAATGTCATGCTGACCGTGGCCTGCGAACTTTTCACCCGAAACATTTAATCTAATGTTACCCTGCATATCCTTTACCGCACATCCTGGGGATGACGTCTTGACTATCAACACTCGGCCCGCAGCCCGTGTTGTCCTTAACTGGCAACGTCAATGTAGTGTCAACTGTTGGTGTCAAGTTGATCGCATCTACATTATATTAGGAGCGGTGACTCCACCAAGTCCTCTCGTCCTTTCGTTATAACATAACATGTCACTGATATTTTGCTTTTCTTAATGTTGGTGGTCAGTGAGAAGGCCAGATTCATATAAAACTACGACACTAGCAATATTACACTGAACCCATTATGCTCTTATTGTATCTAGAACTCTTCATGGGTAGACCTCTTCCACAAGGAATACAGCAGGAACGAAATAGACAAGTGCTGAAAGATGTGACTTGGTTGTTTCAGTGATGGGACAAGTGAACGAGAGAGTGAAGAAAAAGATGAGCAACCAGCGATACTGGGAGAGACTTCGCCACGACCCGGAACGCTACTACCGCATTCGTCAGCAACAGAAAGAGTACAAAGAGAGGCGCAAACACGATTCTGTTCAGCAGTAATCTACTTGATCTTAGAAGGATCTCCTCAAGAAAAAGCTTCAAGCATTACATAAATCAGCGGACGTAAGTCCAACTGCAAGCATTACAGCAGAAAGCGGGCGGACTTACGAGAGTCACATGAAAGCAGGTGGTAACATAAAATGTTGCAGCCAGCAACGAAACAGAATGATCTACAAGCAGGGGGTCTTCAAAGATTGGAACTAACCTAAAGCTTTGCAACCAATATCCCCACAGAACCAGAATCAGTTACACGCATTACAAAGATCAGAGCAAATCTACAGCTTATGGTTAGCATCGAATAAACAAAAAGAGCGGACTCAGTACCCGGATCGAACAACGAATGGGGTGGGAGGCGTCTGAACCACAAATCAGCGGACTGCAAGGATCGATAACACGCAGTTCACACGCACAGACATAAAAGGCGTGCAAGTGAACAACGACTGAGGTGAAAAGTATCTGAAGACAGTCAGCTAAACGCAGCGAACTGAGCAAACGCTTACTGTCCGTGACAGACAGACAGCTGGAACGAACTTGGCTTTTAAGCAGTTGTCTTAAAAAGGCAAGAACAAGTTCAAGCGGCGACGAGGTGGAAGAATCAATAAAGACATAAAAGCGGGCTTCACGGAGCATCAAAAACTAATGGCTTCAAGGAAACATGGGACAAAAGGCACGTTTAAAGCGCGGAACATGAAACCTTGCTTTAGTAGTTGGTGAACATAACACATTAACTGCCTCCACGAGCATAATCATAACATGCATTTTCCCCCACATTTCAACACACACATACACAGACGCGCGTGCATGCACACACACCCACACACGCACGCACCTTACATATACAAATGTACTGTAAAGGTGTTCAACTTTGAGCTGCCGAACACTAAATCTTCTGCTGTGTACTGTAAAGTAAATAGCGATTTCGTGGCATGAGACGGAACAGCCTGTTTTCACGTATGTGCTGATTAGCTAAGCGTGTATCCATTTGTTCCCGTTGGCAAAATACTACAGTGTTCTGTTTTGAACCGAAATTTGATCAACGCTTTGTATTGGCACGATACAAAATAGTGTTCTTGTCTGTGGATATAATTATAAGCGTCTGATTGACTGAAAAGTGTTTTTTTTCTCCTCTTTTTTTTGGATAAACCACGAACTAAGGTTTCATGGAATAAAACTTGACAGTGTCCTGGTATATGCTGATAAAATTGTGATCTTCTGTTCCTTGGTGGAGTAATGAAAGGTGTTCCGTTGTGTACTGAACTGTGGACATGTGTTCTGTTGGCGCAGATATTAACTGTGAACTGGTGTTCTGTGGTGGAGAAGTGTGATCAGTTGGTACTCAACTGTGGACTAGTGTTTGGTGGTAAAGCACTCAAGTGTGTTCTGTTGGTACTTAACTGTGGACTTGTGTTCCGTTGGTACTTAATTGTGGATTGGCTAGTGTTCCATGGTCAAGTACTAAAATGTGTTCTGTTGCGCAACGAACTGTGGACGGACTTGTGTTCCCCGCTAAGTTACTGAACAGTATCCCTTGTTTGCTTTCAGCGTGGACGGCGCATGACGCGAGAGAGAGGAAGCGGGAGGAGAATCGGCGATACTACCTCAAGCTCCAACAGGACCCTGCTCGCTTTCAGCGTCTCAAACAACAGCAGAAAGAATACAGACAAATCTACTACAAGAACATGAAGAAAAAACGATAGATCACTATTGCAACTTTGGACAGAAATGATATAAACACGTCACAGGCATATAAAGGCAACGCTTACTCGTGAAGAAACGTGTTCTTACATCGCCAGATGCAAACGCGAGGAAGAAATTGAAAACATGCACCACTTGCCCAGACTCTGTAGAAATCGTACATTCAGTAAATCTACAGAAGGATTGAAATTTGGAAAACTGACTGAATTGCGATACGAAGTTGATGAAGCGATGTGTGTTTGAAGTTTGATAACACATTTCTTATGTTGCGTAATATTTTAAGAAGTTGCATTCTATTTTGTTTTCTTGATCGAGTTTTTGTATTCTTTTTGTTTCATGTTTCGATTGTTTACGATAACTCTTTTCAAGTGGTTCGTACATGTTTCACTTTGTTTCCACGCGTCTTTTTACATTTAGTCAAGTTTTGACTACATTTTTTTACATAGACGGGGAATCGAGACGAGGGTGGTGGCATATATGTGTGTGTGTTTATGTGTCTGTGTCTGTGTCTGTGTGTGTGTGTGTGTGTGTAGAGCGATTCAGGAAAAACTACTGGACCGATATTCATGATATTTCACGGGAGAGTTCCTGGGTATGATATCCCCAGCCGTTGTTTTCATTTTTTCGATAAATGTCTTTGATGACGTCATATCCGGCTTTTTGTGATAGTTGAGGCAGCACAGCCACGCCCTCATTTGATTGAAATTTTGGTCAAGCAATCTTCGACGAAGTACGGACTATGGGATTGCATTTCAGCTCGGCAGCGTAAGAATTAGTTAATTAGTTTGTCATTAAAATCGAATTTTCGCTCACAGATTTAAAAACGATTGCATCGTATTCCTCATTTTTTTTCTGAATTCAAAAATATATACATATGTCATGTTTACTCTAAAAATGTGCTCAGAATGACAGAGAATAGGTTAAAGGCTGCCATATACGTAGCGTTCATTAATTAATTTATATTGTTTACATGTGCCAATAATGTTATAAAACTGTACCTGAGGGGATATAATAACGATTGGCTGTAGCTTTCGAACACAGAAAAAATTATTTCAGTATTGCAAAGTGGCCGTGTTGATAGTGTCGAATGTAAACAGAACAGTCTCAAAGTGAAAGTGGATGTTTTCCGGAAATTGCGAAGTTAACAAGAATACAGAAAAGCGCGCTTTCCTGCTTAGCACAATACGCTACCGCGCTAATCTGGCGTGTCAATATCACTACGTTTTGCACGTGGAAGGTGAGCGATTTCCTTCACGCGGGGATTGACAAAGCTGTACTGTTTGTGTTGACGGTCTAAAAATAGCCCAAGTCCGGGAGAACTGTTGCTAAACATAGCAATAAAGAATTAATTATTTCTCGTAATTGGTAAGGACTTCAAACCTAAAACTTTGCAGAAAGCTTAATTTAATTTATACATCCCCGCAACGATGGGAAAAGCCCTGGAAGTAATTAAACTAATTAAATAGGACTATGTCAGCCTTTAAGTAAGTACTGCGTTCGCACGCTACGCGGAGACGAGCGTGACCCGTCTCTGTCTTTGGGTGTGGTTATATCGCTTCACACGACTTGTTTTCTTCATCTGACTTCATGTCGAGTAACCGTTAATAAAATGAATAGAAACGATGGACTTGATTTTGCATAGAGTGCCTTGACCCCCCTCTCTCTCTCTCTCTCTCTCTCTCTCTCTCTCTCTCTCTCTCTCTCTCTCTCTCTCACAACAACAAAAACCGCCGCCACGACTAAACCAGCGATACAAAGCACATATATGTATACATTCAAGTTACCGACCTTTATAAACGACAAAGCGCATTCATATCCGTAAGGCCTCCGCAGACATACCTCAGAGGGTGGAACACATAATTTTAAAGCAGAGAGCCTTATTACCTGGCAAGGTTTACGTGTGTGTGTGGTTGCGTGCGTCACATATTATACCTTACCTAATCTATTCCTTGTGGTCGTCGACTGCAAGATAGAAATTTACCGAGTCATGCGCTTAGAAAAACTGTCACACTTTCTTTGAACTAACCCTTTACTTTAGTACTTATCTTTTCACCGTTCGTAAATTGCTTATATCCGCGATTCACGAGTATGTTTTGGTTTTCTACCCGTCTTCACTGTGTACGTCCTCACGATCTTCTTTCGTCGCTGTTCTTCTATTGCTTCTCCACACCGGTGACACTATGACGGTTCCCCTACGCTTTGTGTTCGGTGCCCTGACCCTTTGTGTTCGGTTCCCACTCGGTTCCCACACGCCAAAATTCGCGGACAAGATCGAGGTACTGTCACCCAAAACATCCATTTATGGTAGTATTACGCAATGTTGCTCTCTGAGAATGGTCTTGTTAGATCTGTGAGTGTTTACACTACATGCCTAGGTGCTGTTGGATTGAAGGTTTTTGATATTTTAGCCGTTATTAGGTAGAATGCCTTCCACTTTACTGCAAAACTGCATAATTCGTAGCATCGGCAAGAAATATCCTACCAAAAAATGCCTGCTTGGAACTGTCGTTGGTCCAGCAAAAAGTTCAACATGTCTGTAGCAGACAGCCCAAGTTTCAAGATTGTAGGGCCATCCAAACAGCCGTAATAATAAAAACAACAAAAGTAGTCAGTGAAATTGGCTGTGTTCGGTCCCCCCACACTTTTGTGACGTAGGCGTGACGGTTCCCTTAATTCATTGTGTCGGTCCCCACTTTCTGTGTCGGACCCCACTTTCGACCTAATTTATCTGTGACGGACCCCACAACCAGCCTATTTTGTGTCGGTCCCCACACCTTCTTGGATTTATGACTTGCCGGTTACTTGTATCATTGTATTCATTGAATCTAATTGTCTCGGAGTTATTTTTCAGCAAAAACCGGCAAGGCAGCACCTTTTGTGATACCAAGTAAATCAGATGACATCAGTATGTGTGTGTGTGTGTGTGTGTGTGTGTGTGAGAGAGAGAGACCCTTGTTGCACACCTCGCGTGAATCAGGAGACCACTGCGCAACCATTGTATCTCTCATGGCAGAATTAATTAGATGATGTAATAATAAAAAGACACCATACTATAATTATTGTTACTTAGTGTTTTGCGTAATGCGTAGTGTTTTGTGTTTATGTTGATAAAGTTTTCTTTTTCTTCAGATGATGTACAAGGGGTGGCAACGCCTGAAGCGGCCAAGGGAAAGCGCAAGGCAAAAAAGGCAATGCCTGGCCACCACCAATGCCACGAATGTGGAAATGTCTATAAGTTTAGATCCAGCCTTTTCCATCACGAAAAATGCCAACATGGGGCGCGAGGGGGAAAAACGTTCCAATGTGTTGAGTGCCAGTTGAAGTTTATTCGAAAGCGAGACTTAGAGAGGCATGAGAACGTTGTGCATACGAAGGTGAAGCCTCACACCTGCCAGACATGTTTGAAGACATTTGCCGACAAGAAAAATCTAACGAAATCTCGACACGCATGCCAACCAAACGAAACGTTTCCTTGCAGCCATTGTGGCAAAACGTTTCCTCTGAGAAAATATCTGGCCGATCACATGCGCTACACCCACTGTGATGCGAGCAGTAGATCATGTGCATGCAAGCACTGTTTTACGAGCTTCAAGCACAGAGAACAGCTTCGCCGACATTCGGTGAAATGCGTATCCAATGCCGAAAAAGATCTCTGTGCTTGAAGCTCCACCTCCACCTTTCTTTCCCCCCAGCTACCCGATGACTTTGTCAGGTTCTTTGGGTCGGCAAATAATGCAGGTTACATGATAAATATTTAGTTTTAGTTACTTGTGTTTTGACTTTTTGTAGACAGTACAATTTCTGTTTTCAGTTTTAATTAAACAATTTGGAATTTATTTTTCAATCTTTTTGGGGTGTGTGCATTTTACATGCAAGTTCATAGTTAAACAATACAGTTTTCAAGTCGTATTTGGTGAATGTGATTGAGTTCAGGTTCTTTGGGTCGGCAAATAATGCAGGTTACATGATAAATATTTAGTTTTAGTTACTTGTGTTTTGACTTTTTGTAGACAGTACAATTTCTGTTTTCAGTTTTAATTAAACAATTTGGAATTTATTTTTCAATCTTTTTGGGGTGTGTGCATTTTACATGCAAGTTCATGTTGTTTTTAAATGCAAAGTTAAACAATACAGTTTTCAAGTCGTATTTGGTGAATGTGATTGAGTTCAGGTTCTTTGGGTCGGCAAATAATGCAGGTTAAATGGTAAATATTTTGTTTTAGTTACTTGTGTTTTGACTTTCTGTACCCATAAACTAATAAAGTTAGTCTCTCTCTCTCTCTCTCTCTCTCTCTCTCTCTCTCTCTCTCTCTCTCTCTCTCTCTCTCTCTCTCTCACACACACACACACACACACACACACACATACTGATGTCATCTGACTTACTTGGTATCACAAAAGGTGCTGCCTTGCCGGTTTTTGCTGAAAAATAACTCCGAGACAATTAGATTCAATGAATACAATGATACAAGTAACCGGCAAGTCATAAATCCAAGAAGGTGTGGGGACCGACACAAAATAGGCTGGTTGTGGGGTCCGTCACAGAGAAATTAGGTCGAAAGTGGGGTCCGACACAGAAAGTGGGGACCGACACAATGAATTATGGGAACCGTCACGCCTACGTCACAAAAGTGTGGGGGGACCGAACACAGCCAATTTCACTGACTACTTTTGTTGTTTTTATTATTACGGCTGTTTGGATGGCCCTACAATCTTGAAACTTGGGCTGTCTGCTACAGACATGTTGAACTTTTTGCTGGACCAACGACAGTTCCAAGCAGGCATTTTTTGGTAGGATATTTCTTGCCGATGCTACGAATTATGCAGTTTTGCAGTAAAGTGAAAGGCATTCTACCTAATAACGGCTAAAATATCAAAAACCTTCAATCCAACAGCACCTAGGCATGTAGTGTAAACACTCACAGATATAACAAGACCATTCTCAGAGAGCAACATTGCGTAATACTACCATAAATGGATGTTTTGGGTGACAGTACCTCGATCTTGTCCGCGAATTTTGGCGTGTGGGAACCGAGTGGGAACCGAACACAAAGGGTCAGGGCACCTAACACAAAGCGTAGGGGAACCGTCATAGTGTCACCGGTGTGTTCTCTTTTGCCTCTTGAATTCACGATCCTTTCCAATGTGTACTTGTTTCGCGGTTTATTGTATCGCTTCTTGTTTGTTTTCTGACTTTTTGTCTGTTTTCGTTATCAAATTCTGTTGTTGTTGTTGTTGAACATTTCTCACTCAACCCTATCCATCACGTCTGCCAAATATCATTTCCGCCAAGTGTCTCTTTGTTTTTGGTAAGAACGACAAAATTAATAAGCATTGCTCCAGTATTTGTATTCATCATGAAGTCCATTCGGTCGACGAACATGTGAATGTTTCGTTTTGTCAAAAATTAAACGTTCCATAAACTTACTTTTCTTCGTTGTAGAGGGGAAAAAAAGATTGCTACGCACCATTATCCATGGATAGTGCGTGAATCAGTTTCCGATTTCCTTTCATATAATGTTGTCGTTGATGAAGCTGATTATGATGTTGTTGTTGTTGTTGTTGTTGTTGTTGTTGTTGTTGTTGTTGTTGTTGTTGTTGTTGTTGTTGTTGTTTTGTTGTTGTTGTTGTTGTTGTCCACTTTCTTTTGATTTGCGAGGTCCTTGTATCTGTGTGTCTCAGTTGAATTTGTTCATAATCGTGAAAGGGCATCTGTTTTGTTGTTTGTGTTGGACAGCTTTCTTTCTTAATTCCCCATGAACCTGCAAGGTATCTTTTCGATCTTCTGCTCCCTTTTGTTCTTCTATACGTCTTGTTCTTCCGTTCGCGTACTGAAAGACTGCGTTATTTACTTGTGTGCAGCGATGCGTGCCCGTCGGAATGAGAGAAGGAGGGAAGAGAACAAGCGCTATTACGAGAAACTGAAATGTGACCCAACGCGCCTTCAGCGCTTGCGCCAACAGCAGAGAGAGTATTACCACAGAAAAAATCACTTTGCAAATTCGTTTGATGCGCAGGAGTAAAAGAAATTAACACAGATTTGCAGTATACATCTGTACACAAGCTCAAAACTATTTGACTTGCGATAATTGGCATCGGAGCTGGAGGGATCTGTGTTAGGAATAATCAGTATGTTTGACAAACATCTGAACACAAGCAGAACAAGATAGATACGCTGCAGTGTGAAACATTGAAGCTGATTTGCAGTAACGTTTGTACAGAAAAAGAATAAATAGTGTGATTGGAGGAAGTAACAGATCTTGACCATGATTTTCAGTAGCATCTGTAAACAAGAAGAACAAATAATTATTATTATGATACACAGGAGTAAGAGTCATTGATATTGTTTTGCAGTAACATCTGTACACAGGCAGAAAGTATGGGACTGTCTTTGCGATTTATGGTGTTAAAGCTTGAATCTCTTCAGACAATACTAAATATTCTACGGAAAATTGAGTTCTCGCCTGAAAATTGTATCTGCAAAGGTAAGAGACATCGATACTGATTTGCAGTAACATGTTTACACCAGCAGAAACTGTTGGAATGCCTTTGCGATGTGTGGCATCAAAGCTGGGGCATCTGTGTGGACAGTAATCAATATGCTACGGACGTGGAGTCAAGTTCTTGAATGAAAATCATGATAACAACGGAACAGATCAAGGCGGCTTTTGTGATTTCGCTGCAGGAACCAAGGACGGCAAGGAAAAGGGGATGACACCGACGACGCGAATGAAAACAATATAACATCTCGCTGTACTGAGCGATGCACACAGACTTTCCATCAACTGGGCGGTGACGTACCTCAGTCGGTAGCGCGCTAGCCTTAAAATCAGTTCGTTGCTATCGGCGTGGGTTCGAAGCCGGGTCTCGGGGAGGAATTTATTTTTAAGACTCAACTTTATGCAGACTCTTCCAGGTGCGCACGGTAAAGATCCCAAGCTCACAGCGAAAGTCTCAGGGTTTGAAATACACAAAAACACGCATGCAGACTGAAAAGGACAAAATGGGTAGCGCGATTTTGTCGCTGCAAACTATCTCCAGGGATAGCAGCCCCAATTTCCTTTAGGTAATTCCTCAAGGACAATAAGATATACACTAAATACCAAACAACACTGTTTTCTGACATACAACACTGTATTGCAACGTAGAAAGCTCCGTCTACATAGCCTGCAAGGTTACTTAGTTACTTGCTTGTTGTTTGTGATTTCTTGTTTCAAATTCCTTTGTTTGTATACCTTTCCTTCCTTTTCCTCGACGGGTATTTTGACCGTTAATTGGCGATTAGTATTTTAGTATATTGTTGCTTGAGCTGTTGTCCATTCTACTTGCATACGAGAGAGTGCTGCTTAGTTACCGATTTTATTACGTTGGGCATTTCGTGTTTGTATGGACATAAAGGGACACACTTCGCTGGTATTTTTATGATAACTGTTTTACAGGGTGGTCCAACAAAAGCGCACTATTTTCTTTTTGATCTCATTTTTGACTGCGAAGAGAGATGTAGAAAATGTGTTCACCAAACAATAGCAGAATGATGGGAGAGTATGTCTTGCAAATTTGGTAGAAACTGGTCTGTCCTGAGTAGTTCATAATATGCTCTATCCAGGCTCCTCTTCGTAGAAGAACTGCTGCAAAACGAACGTTGAAATTGTCCATGACTCGTCCATGAGGGTAACCTCACTGGACTGTAAATCTTATCCAATCCAATCCAATCCATCCAATCATGTCAGCTGGTATGCACCTCCTTTCCTTTCTCGTGTCGTCCTACAGAGCTGTCAGGGTCAGGGGATTGTTGCCGTATATCCTGTCCTTGAGGTACCCCCACACAAAGTAGTCGGGTGGGTTGAGATCAGGGGAGTAAGGTGGCCAAGGGAAGTCAGTGCGTCGTGAAATGAGTCGATTGCAGGGAAGAGGAGCCTCGATAGAGCATAAGTGGATAATGTGTTGCTGTAAGTTTATTGTTAGGCCAAAAAAAATTAGGTGTGGTTAAGGTAACTTAGCCAAAAAAAATAGGGTAGGAAGGTAGGCAATCACTTTTTTTTTTTTTACTTTTTTTTCTAATGTGTACAAATTAAACCTACTTGACAGGGAAATAAGTGTGCGACTCGAGCGCTTTCGCTTTCATTGCGTTTTCTGCACTCGTTGGTTTTTTTATTTTTTTTTTTTTTTTTGACAAATGTAAAAATAGGGTAGGTCGGGTTACCGTAACCACACCTATTTTTTTTTTTTTTAGGCCTTATGTTATTTTGTTAGAATGGTATATGTATTTGATGTTTAAATAGTAGGGTTTTATTCATAGTTAATATGTAAAGCGCGGAGAGCATAGTTTACTGTGGTTCGCGCTATAGGCTATAAGCTGTCATTATTATTATTATTATAATATTATATTATCAACTACTGAGGACAGACCAATTTCTACCAAATTTGCATGGCATAATCTCCCATCATTCTGCTATTGTTTAGTGAACGCATTTTCAAAATCTCTCTTCGCAGTCAAAAATGAAATCAAAAAGAAAATAGGGCGCTTTTTTTTTTACCACCCTGTACGTGGTTTCATCGTTGACTTTGAAATAATTTGTCTTTACTGTAAAAAAACAAAACAAAAAAAAACACCACATTCGAACAAGTAGTAATCGAAGGTCATTGAGTTGACCATGATAGTTTGCTAGATTTGATTTAAGAGATGTTATTTTCATATTATTTGAATATTGATAGACACTGCATTGCTCATGATTGCTCTTCTGGTCGGTAGTTGATTTTCGAATCAGTTTGAAATAATTTTCAATAAAGTGCAAGTAGAAGCTTTGTTGGTTTCGTCTCCTCTGGTTGTTGATTGCTTTATTGGGTAACTATTTTACAATCCTTTCTTTCTCTTGTTCTTGCTCTTCTTGCTCTTCTTCTTTTTCTTGTTCTTCTTCTCCTTTGTTTGATTTTTTTCCTTGTCTCCCCCCCCCCCCCCCCCTTTCTTCTTTTACGTTTTCTTTGGCACCTGAGACAAGTTTGTGAATTTGTATCCTAGTTGATACGGTTACCGTTTTAATGCTGGGACAAGGTTAGGGACCTCACTTTACTTGGTACCTGCGTGTGGAGTATGGATGGATGCTGTATGTAGTTTTGAGGGTTATGTTGCAGGCGGGAAATTGCAGTGGGGATGTTGGTTTAACTCTTCCTGTGTTTTTAAAAAACCATCCTTCTCGTGTAACCAATAATTATGTAAGTCACCTCAGACCTGTCCAGGCTTTTACATGGGATAAGATCACCCTTTCACTTGGAACCTTGCCAAACAGCCTGCGTTCTGTTAAGAAGTGGACATTTTGCTTGAATTGATCTCGTGACTGACACCTAGGTGCAACTGCAAAATTAATTCAGCAACATTTTTCTACTTTGCACAGGAGTTCGGTTCAGTATGTGTGCAAGTGGAACTATACTACTTCAAACCAATGTAAAAGTCTTGACACATCTGCGGTGGTGTACACGTTTGATTGTCATTTCGTTGACACACGTAACAAAGACTTTCATGATGAAATACGCCATTTCTTTGCCGAATGGTTTTGCCAGTTCGTGAAATCGCTTTTCTTAGCCTAACCGTTGCCTGCGAAGATTCTCTCCGACTTTTGCTTTGGTGCAGATCGTAGTTTTGATATTTTCTCTTCCGTTCGTTCAATGAATTCTGTCACGTTTGGCTGCTCTACTTTAAAGGGGAAAAGTATCTCTCTGACATTATTCAACGAAACGTTTGGCTTTTGCTTGACAGGGCCCCCCTTTTCTGACTGATTTCAGCGTATATCGTCATAGTTTTCATCTGTTCTATGTTGTTCCTACAGTGGTTTCTGTTTGGCTCTTCTGTTTGAAGAAGAAAAGTTTTTCCCTTGCAACTTTTCAAATAAATGAATGGCTGCAAGCCTGACCGTGTTCCCTTTTGCTGACTGATTTCAGCCTACAGCTACAACGTTATGGCCAGAATGGTGCAAGAGCAGCAACACCGACGCGACTCGCAACGGCGCTACGCTGAGAGGCTTCGTCAGGACCCACAGCGGCTGGTGAGATGGCGAGAGATGAAGAGACTCTACAAGCGCAAGTGGAGGGCCAGACAGAAACAAGAGGAGCGCTTCCAGTAGGGAAGCCAGCTTCGTCTTCTTCTGCGTTGGACTGGTTGTGTCAAACTTAAAATCGTGACGATGCCATGAAGTGGGCTGTGTTCCTCACGTCCACGGTCGTTATCCACACTGGTCGTCACGGCTGCTGCCATAGGTCACGTTGGGAGTCGCATCTCCTTAAGAAGAGGGCATGTTTCCAAGACATGTTCTGGTGAGGGGGTCCACAAAAAAGCACAGAAGCATCAGGGAGAACGTGAGGAAAGCCCGATCAAATATGAGCAGAGAAATGACATTACAACCTTGATCTTCGCCTCATTATATGGAGATGATTTTTTTCATTTAAAGGCACAGTGCAGCTCACAGCCTTCGTTTTGCGTTTTTGTTGCAGCTGAGTGTATTTACAGTTCAAAAATCCTCCTATGGTAGTAAAACAAACCCAAAACTACCCAACGACGACATCTGTGAAGCTCGACAGTTTCTTGTTCACGCGAGTGCATAAATTAACCTAGTTATTACGTGGTGTTTGGTCAGAGTTCGATTCAACTGAGTGATTCCGGCCTCCATTTTGTTTTACACAAACTCATGATGACGTCTGACATAGTTTGCTAGTGACGTGTCTTTTTGTGCATGATGTGGTATTCTACCTGATCTAAATTTAGATCCAAAAATAGGCCAAGACCAGCCGGTTCCGAGTACGAAATTAATTCGTAAAAAAATCGCAGTTCTTGACTCTTTGGGTGCAAGTCAATGAAACTTGGTAGTTCTTCTAACGGATAGCTGCCTGAGGTATGACTAAAAGCCCCAGGGGCTCCGTGCACCTGGATTTGACAAGTTCAGTACCTTTAACTGGAGATTACTTTAATGTTTAATAGTGCTGCGTATGTACTTGATTGACAATAGCAATTATGTATTTGATTGACAATAGCAATGCGGCTCTACCAAGGGAATGAAAATTAAGGCAAGGACTGACAAAACAAGACTGTTTGTCTAATTGAGACGAACAAGACTGTTTTGTCTAATTGAGACGTAACTGTTTCTGTACTATTGAAGGGATGAGAACATTCGTTGAAACAGTGGACAGTTTAAAACAAAACATCAAGCTGGACTCATCTCTCATCATCGCCTACCTCTGATAGGGTAAAACAACTCCACAGAGGAAGAGAATACTCACTTCATGAAGCTTTTCCTTGTCGCCAGGAAGGCTCAACCCCTTACCGACAGACATCTGGTCAGAGGTTCACAGAAGGGAAATTGCCTGGAGAAGAATTATTTACTTACAGATTTAAGGCCCCCTTTGGTATAGGCCGTTGTTGTTTATCATATGGCCTTGCCTCTAGCTGGCTCCAGGTTAGTGTCTATCTTTTTTGTGTCTGCCAGGTCCCGTCGCCTTGTGTTTCTCTTCTTTGTGTCTGCCAGGTCCCGTCGCCTTGTGTTTCTCGGCCGACCTCTTTTCTCTTCCCTTGGGGGGTCCATGTCATGCCTGTTGGAGAAGAATAGTGACTGTTTATGGAGTTCGTTTTCCCCTTATATAAAGGCCGTCGGGGTTTAAGTCCGAATTGGGGATTGATTTTGCGTTTTGATTCAGATTTCCGTTTCTCTTCCTTTTATATTTGTGTTTATTTGACGTTTTCCTTGAAACTGTGGCCTTCTTTTCAAACCGCGTGTTGTGTCAAGGTTTTGTCAGTCGACAAATTTTGAGTTTACTCATTACGGAAGACGTCATTCGTCTCGCAGACTAAACTGATGGTGTGACGGCGAACGCAAGAAGAAGAAGACTCATTACGGAATGAAATATATTTATCTCTCGCGTGTTGCAAATAAAGAACCAGATTGTGTAGAGATAGTAGAGTTGTTGTGCAGTTTTATGTGTTAACATATACGGTGCGCGTGTGGGTATTCACCTGTAATCTTGTTTTGACTTTGTTCCTCCTGTTCTTCCTCCTATCTTTCCTTCGTTTCTTTCTTCCTTCCTTCCTTCGTATGTAATTCCTTCTTTGTTTCCTGTGTATTTACTTGTGGTTAACATTTGTGCTGTATCCTGTTCATGAACAGTTGCAGACCCTGTCTGTAATGTCAGTGTTGAAATACTATAGCACATTTCACTTCCGTGAGCTGTGTAGATTTCGATGTAAAGTCGTAGCAATACTCTTGCTATTAGGATGCACGTCACACGCACCTTCCCTTTTTTTTTTTATAAACACATCCATCAAGGAAAATGTTTAATCAGCACGAAGAAGGACAAAATGGGTGTAGACTTACTGGTGTAGCGTACACAGACAGGTGTAAAAAGGCAAAAACGCAAGCGCAGGCGTATCAACGCACGCACGTACGCAATCACGCACGCACGCACACACACACACACACACACACACACACACACACACACACACACACACACACACACACACACACACACACACACACACAGTAAAGCGCAACACAACAGACTATCCGAGCATGATGGTAGATAATTCGAAATCGCTGGTTCTTCCATCCCCTGGCGATTTACACTGAACACATTTCCCTTGCCTGTTTTCAGTGCTGGAAGCGCAGGAGCGGGAGAGAAAGAAGAGGTACGAGTATAACCAGCGCTACTACAGGAAGCTGCAACAAGACCCGTCGCGCTACAACAGAGTCAGACACAAGCACAAGTCGGCGGAATTCGAACATGGACATCATCCTTAACAATGACGATTCTATCCAAAGTGTAACCAATGCTACTACAACAAGATACGCTGGTTGCAGTGTACTCAGGCATGAGCAACATCCTTAATTAACAATGACGATTTCACCCAATGGTGCAGAGATACGAGCACAACCAGCGCTACAACAGGAACCGGCAACAAGACCATGCACGCTGCAACCGAGTCAGACACAAGCGAAAGTCGAGCATGGGCAACATCCATTCTGATAATCATTGCTCCACGGCTATCGCCAGTTGTCTCTCTGACTGGACGCTAAATTCCTACGCGAATCTATCAAAACAAGAATACAGAGTTATCTCCCATATGTTGTTCGCGAGCAGTGTTCGCGAGACGAAAATGATTGCAGATTGGCCGACTTCGACAGTGATCTCCGTTCTGTTCTTCACAGTTATGATAAAGACATCGTTCTAAGGTCAAAACAAGTCGAACTTTTGGGACTGCTGCCGGAAGGAGACCGTAATATATGGTTGCGTCACTGTCAACTGGTTACAGAAAAAATCGTCTGCTCCAGCGAGCACCGAAACCAAACGGTTTGTTATCACGTGACACTTTTGCCATATTTAGTTGTTTGCACAGTAAATACAGCCGCGAAAAATAGCTCGCTTGAAACTGTCTTACATATCAATTCCTTTGTAATTTAAAAATTACAGAACACCATGAAAAATCATTATCGACGATCGCGAATCTGCTTATATCCATAACACATTACGAAAAGATCTAAATATGTATAAAAAAAATTCGATTTCCTCTCCAGAGAAGGAAAACCAAGGCATCCTGTCAGGGATAGAATGAGACCCGAAGGGAAGTAACTCATTTTTGACCTGAGTTCAGGATGGGGCAACATCCCTAACACGTTGTCACCCAGTGGCGCAGAGATAGGAATACAACAAGCGTTACCGCTGGAAGCTGCAAGCAAGACCCTGAACGCTGCAACAAAATGAGACACACGCTACGCTTTCTTAACAATGACAATGTCATCCGAGCGACTAGGTACGAGTATATCGAGCACTACTACAAAAAGCTGTAACAAAATCCAGAACGCTACAAAAGACCGAGACTCAAGCAGCAGACGAAGATGGACAACATATGTAAAAATGACGATTCTATCCAAGAAAATAACTATTGCTACTAGAAGAAGCTTCGACAACATCCGGAACACTACGAAAGAGTGAGACACAAACAACAGACAGGACAACTCGAATATGGACATCATCTTAAACAATTGCGATATCATCCTAAGTTGAAGAGATACGAGTATAACAAGCGCCACTTCAGGAGGCTGCAACAAGACCCGGCACGCAACACCCGAGTGAGCTACAAGCAAAGGTCTGCAGCACTCGAACATGGACATCATCATGATCATCCGAGGGTGGAGAGATACATAACTGTGAAGAAGGAACAGCATTGTGAATCGACTCTGAGGAACTGCAACGTATGTACATGTCTGAACATGCTGCAACTCAAGAGACGGGCCATACGGACGCAGACGGCTGTTATCTTCTTCTGGTCGTTCGCTTGAACGGAGACTGCTGGTCCCTGTGCGTCGCTTTCTATGCAACACATTGTCAGCACTGGGAGCAGTCCAAGCTAGCCAAGTCAAGTTACATTTATTATCTCAAACATGTGAAATGTCAAAGGATGGTCTGTAACCCAAACAAACACAACATTAAACTCTCTAAAAAACAAAAAAAATATTATTTTTGGAACGTATGACATGTATGCACAAAAATAAACATTTATAAAACTAGAACCAAACGCTGTGCCGCACCTGACGTAGCTCAGTGGGTAGCACATCTACCTTCAAAACCAGTTCGTCACTAGTTCGCGGGTTCGATCGTCAGGTTTGGCACTTTGCAGTCAACTTTCTCTGCAGATGCATGTTGGTGTCCGGACTTACATGCGTGCTCAAAGAAAAGGCTTGGTTCTTAGCGAACGTTTGATGGCTTTGAAAACAAGAACACTGACGCGCAAGGAAAAGATAGGAAAAGGGTAGCATCGCATTAAAAGGTATCGCACATTTTCACGACGGAAACCCAATTGGACTTGACAAAAACACCTCACCATACCAAGTAATTTCTTTCCCATCGGGTCCTCGACAATTGTTGGTGTTTTCTTGTTTTTGTCAGCAAAGAGAATAACACCTAAGAATTTTGAGCAATACAGTTCATCGTCCATTCTTTCCGTCCTTGAACTAGTGGAGGCATTTTCTGTATTTCTTTAAAACAACTGTAATTGTTTTGTTTGTAATGGTTCCATACTCATGTCTGGCTAGAGCCGCCGGACTTCAAAGAGACTTAACAGGGCTTGTGTTGTGTTGAATTCACTTAAGTTTATTTGTTGCGATGTTACAACACTATTTTTGACCATTCTGTGTGAAAAAATCTGATTATTGTAATGAAGGAACACAAGAAGGACACCAATAGTTAAAAGTGTGCATGTGAAACTGAGACGGTGGCTTTCTTCCCTGGTTGCAGTGTGGCATCGTCAGGAGCACGAGCGCGCCAAGAGGCGGGAGTACAACCAGCGCTACTACCAGAGGATCCAGCGAGACCCGCTGCGCTACCACAGACTCCGTCAGCAGACCAAGCTCAACAACCAGCGCTGGAGGCAGAGGAAGAAAAGTGCTGAGGGTTTTCCTGATGACAGGATGTGATGCAAAGTTCGACCACTCTTCTCCAAACATCAGGCTGCCCAGGCTTGTGATGATCGGCCGTTTGTCCAAACCACATGAATCATCGGCCATTTGTTTTAATCGGCCATTTTTTTTAAAGAGATTATATCATCGGCCATGTGTCCGAACAGTCATTGATTCATCAGTTATCGGGGTAAAATGGCTCAGAAGAAGATGGCATTTGCTAAGTGGTATATGCTGAAAGTTTATTACGTTCTGCGTTCTATGGTTTGATCACAATATCCCCTCGGTAGATGGTGACATATGCTTTGGGCAAAATGTTGTGTTTAAACCAACTTCTTTGTTGAGCTGAACTCATGCTTTCTCCATCTGAAGTGGCTTGCCGTTGTGTTTCAGCATTGGAAAACACAACCAAGATGTCGTTTTTATAGTTACAACAAAAAAAGCTGTTGAGTTCTTAGATAACGCGTTTACATTCTTCAGGTTTTAAAACTGTATTTCTTCCTTTACAGAACTGATTTCCCTCTACAGCAATTCACATTGTCAAGTTTACTCACAAGTATTTTTTTCCCTTGATATGTGTGTGTTCATTTCTTACTAGATATTACATTGTAAATTTTACTGACAAGAATTGACTTCCTTGATGTGTGCGTGAATCTCTTTTTCAGTCATTTTATGTTTTTGTTGATGCCCTTATTACGTGCGTTTTCAGTAATTAAGACTGCATGTGGAAACACTGAGTTTGTTCATATTTCTTCGTTCGTGAAATAAAGTAACTGTTGTGTCTCTGCCTTCGAATTTTGTCTGATGTGTTTTTGCCTGTCCTTTTCGTTCTACCTGTGTGCTTGTCGGTTTCTCTGTTTGTGAGTTTGGGAATTTCCCCCCCCCCCCCCCCCCCCCCTCCTGTCTCTCTCTCTCTCTCTCTCTCTCTCTCTCTCTCTCTCTCTCTCTCTCTCTCTCTCTCTCTCTCTCTCTCTCTCTCTCTCTCTCTCTGTATCAGAGGGCATACACACAGACGAGCACACACACGCACAGCCCTCACCCCCACCCCCTGTACACGCACGCCTAAACTCAAGAAAGCTTGCACGCTTTTTCACGTGAAGGTGCTGACAAAATGAGCGATTTGTTTTCACGGAACGATTTAGGTCATCAACCAATCTTGATTTTGTATGGTTAGCTGTGATACTATTTTGCGCTTTGTTCGAAGCATGTTGAAAATTGCGGACTTCTCTTCGATCGATTTGGCACACCTGGCAAATAAAAAGGAAAGAATAGTGTTACTGTTAATCTTTTGGTCACAACATGCTGCACATGTCCTTCCAAGCAGAAAGACACGTCGTAACTCTCAAGAGACAAAACTGATGACTGCAAAGATCAAATGACACACTTATATGCACTGGTGAAAATGGCAACCATCTCGTCATGAAAACACTCATCACTTAGGTTTTTCATTGCGAAAATATTCCTAAAATTGTGATCTCTCCCTTATTGCTGTACGAATAAGTTCATCTTCGATAGATCCCCAAATTCACTGCGAAAATCTCGGAAAACACAAACACACACACACACACAGGGGGAAATGGATAGCGACGTATTGGAGCCAGGGAAAAAGCAATCCTAATATCCGTACGATATTTCCTGACTGTACTTTACCGTCATCTCTCTCCAGGTCGCTGAGTGCTGACCTTGTTGTCTGGTTTGCAGCACGTCTATTCAGGGGCAGAGAGAGAAGAACCATTCAACAAGAAAGGGACAAGAGGAAAGAACTCCATCGGCGCTACTATCAGAGGATGAAACAGGATCCCGAACGCTATCACCGTATGCTCCATCGGAAGAAAATGGCAAAACTGAAAAGGGAAAGCCAGCGTACATGAGGCAAACGCAGCGAGAAGAGTAAGCGGGATAACATGTAGCAAACGCATGGCAAAATTAAAGCTCTTGGCCAAAACAAAAAGAACCACAAAAGATGAGCAGGAGCACACGCACGTGAAGCACACGCAATGTCAAGAACCAAGCAGGCATAAAGTACTCGAGAGAAAAAGAGGGTGAGGCATATTATGCATTGACAGGAACAAGCCCACATAAAGCACAAGCAATGGAAGCGCGCAGTAGGTCAGCAAACAGGAACACCGAGGAAAGCGTAATGTCAAATAGGCACCAAAACAGAATCATGTGTTTCACAGTTTGTTTGAAGCACAGGTAGACCAAAATATCAAGAAGCCAGCAACGGAACGAAGAAGCAATCGCATGTGACTAAAAAAAAAAGAAGAGAAAGCGTACGTAAAGCGGCATTAAAGGACAGTGGTTTTAAGCTGAGTGTTAAGAAATGACCACAGTTGGTTTGTATAAACAGTTGGTATAGGATTAATCGTTGTCTGTCTCTCTGTCTTTCTGTATGGCTGTGTTTTCTTTGGCTGTACATGACACATTGAGTCCAAATGACATTGCCAGAATGAGTGTTTGGGGCGTTCAACGGTTGGGTGTTTTTTTTTCTCTCGTTTTTTAACCGGTACTTATGTGTGTTGAATGCGTGTCTACAGGTACACTTACTCATTCCCAGAATCAACACTCGTGTGTACACTAATAAGTCTTTTAAGTCCACGCGTGGTCTTCTTGTTTACCGTTAACACAAAACACATTGAACATACAATGAACAGTGAATGTAGACGATGTGTGTGTTGTTGTTGGGTGTGTGGTTTTTTTTAAACCACTGAGCCCTTATGACTACTTTATTCTTCTTTGAATACGATATCTTACAGCTTGATTTCTGTTCACGTTAAACCTTTCATATTTAAATGCGTTCAGACAAGACATCATTATGTCGTCTGTCTTAGTCTTACTTGCCTGCATACAGTTGCACGTGAAACACGCACAGCTCTTGACACTGTTGCTTGTTTTCTTGCAGCCATGCTGTCCGCAGCGCCATGGCAAGGAAAAGACAAGCAGAAGGAATATCAGCGTCGCTATTGGCAACGGCTGCAGTCAGACCCACAGCGCTACCAGCGACGACTAGAGAGAAACAAAGACTATGCCAAAAGGTGGCGCCAGCAGCAGAAACACTCTACTGATCGAAGCGAGACTATTGACTGAGTGGGAAACGCGCGGAACACCCTCGCACACCCATAGAAACGAATATATTATGAAAACGAACGACAGAAAACCCGGCAGCATTAGCTGCTCATACTTGGCATCCGACAATACACGTGCAGAAGCATTTCTATGCGCCGTCCAACCTCCCTTCTCCTCCAACCCCGCAATGAAACGACTCGCCTTTGGTGCACCTGGTATCATTTGCTTCCTTCTTCTTTCTCTCTGTGGGATTCTATCCATTATGGTTGTGGATGTAAACTGAGCAAAACAATTATTGCACCCATTTTCGTACCACAATTAAAACATTTATTCCCGTGTCATTTCATTCAAACTGTATGTGCCATTACAGGCCTTTTACTTGGCTATATGGAACACTTTTCGGATCAAAGATTTCTGTTATAGGTATCACGTGACCGCCGCCGAAGTAAGGGTACCCCCAAAATCGACCTGACAAAAACGTCAGGTACCAATTAAAAAATCGACAAAAATTCAGAATAGGCTTAACTTGGCAACCTTTACATACGAGGAGAAAGCCAAATCAATTATCTATCCAGAACAGGTTGTTTTGTTTTGCTATATTGCGTATCTCTTGTGTAATGTCATTACTACTGATGCAGGTGTGGAGCGCATGAGCAGTAGAAAACGAGAGGTTTTTGCGTCCATTTTGAGGGGTACCATGACAAAAAGCGCAGTATTTCAG
>NC_090256.1:29007826-29012826 GCF_037325665.1 Littorina saxatilis
CACACACACACACACACGCAGGTAATAAAACATTCTGAGTTCGGTTCAAAAGTGTATGTTTAAAAAGAAAATTTATTAAGTGATGTAAAGAGAAGCATTTATACGCAGACATTCACACGCACATACCGTGGCTGACACGCATGGAGACGTACAAATACACATTCACACACAGTCATCGTGGCTGAGATGCCTGGCCGCAGGTACACACTTATTAGAAAGAATCCACAATTTGTACGTAAGAGTTTAAAACGCTTAAATGCATGCATTGACAGTCAAAATACATATTCAAAATATATAGATGGATAAAAATAGAACCAATTAATTTAACACATGTATACACAGATATTCACACACAGACACCGTGACTGACACCCATGGAGACGTACAAATACTCATTGACACACACTCACCGTGGCATGGACGCAGGTACACAGTCATTAGAAAGAATCGTGTAATTCTTTCGAGTGTTTTATCTGTACGAGGGCATGAGAATTCTCTTCAGTTTTGCAATCGTGCTGATACGCCGCGGCTTCGTGCTTTGATCTGAATACTCCGGAATATGACGTGAACCTGCTGAGGGATGCAGACGCGGCTTGTGCTTTGATGTGTTGTAGACGAAATGTAGCCGTTTTAGTAGACATGCAGTGATGACATCGAGATTGCTATAATTCTTTTTTCTTTTAGGGGGTAAGGAAGGGGTTGGTGTGGTGGTGCTGGGGGATGATGGGGGTGCTGGGGATGGTGGTTGGGTTGGTGTTGATGATGTAGGGCTAGTGGGAGTGGTAGTTGTGGAGTCGGCGGTGGTGGTGGGAATGGGGGTGGTGGTGGTGGGGGCGTCGGATCTGGGGATTGAAAGGGGGGGGGGGGGGGGCAAGTTTACTTTTTTTTTAGAAGAGCCAAGCCACAACTAAAAGTTTCTCTCTTCGGGGGGGGGGGGGGGAGGCGGAGGAGGATTGGAGGGCTGGCAGCGCAGCGGCGTCGGCAGCGGCGGCGGTGGTCAGGTGCACATCTTCACAGTCACAGGAGTGCACATGCACGACATCGTCTTCCTGCCCCCTCCCTTCTCGGAGCTTTGGCGATCACAGACAGACACACACACACACACACACACACACACACAGACAGACAGACACTCTCTTTTATTTATATGTATATAGATTATCCGAGATTATCTGTGTCTCTTTCTGTCTTTCAGAGGCTGTCCTATCTGTCTACTGTCTGTCTGTGTGCTTTTCAGTCAGAGGCAGTCAATAATGGGATATGTATTTTAATGTTATAGCGAATTGTTGGTGGTTGAGAGCAACGACATGTAGCATTAATAAAATATGTTTTGATTTGAAATACCTCTTTACATCAAATTGACAATTCTCGCCACCGCCCCCTTCCCCCTCGCTCTCTCTCTTTCTCTCTCTCTCTCTCTCTCTCTTTCTCTCTTTCTCTCTCTTTCTCTCTCTCTCTCTCTCTCTCTCTCTCTCTCTCTCTCTCTCTCTCTCTCTCTCTCTTCTGTGCGTGCGTGCTCGCGTGAGTGCGTGCGTGCGTGTGTGTGTGTGTGTGTGTGTGTGCATTGACAAAACACTTTGCTCATCGAAAGAGAACATATAACTTCGCAACCAGACTGCATCAAGCCACATAATACTCGTATTTCTAATCCTAAGAGCCAAAAACATCAAAAGGGTTTTTTTACATCGCGGAAGTGTGACTAATTGTGTAATCTTCCAATGTCAATGTACATGTTCTTTTCGTGTTGCTTTCTGTTGTCTCATTGTAATGAGTCACTACCGTGTCTCCGTTGCTGAAGATTAAGCTCCCCGTCTTCTGTGTAATGCAGACATTTTCGTGTTCGGACGTCAGATACTATATTGTTATCACCGATGTTACTCCGGTAGACACTGAAGGTTCCGCTTTTTGTTCGTTTAGTTCATTGACGGTTTGTGTCGCATTGCAGTAATGTTTATGCTTTGTCTTATTTTCACTCACACACTTGTCTGGCAGTACCGTTAAAACAGCAGTAGTTGTCCAGATAGCGTTAAAATAGCAGTAGTTCTGTAAATAGCAAAATCATCAGGCTTCGTTCTCTCTGCTTTCAGCGCCCCTCTATTCCCCGGGCGACTCCTTTGTCCACCGGCATCTCGCGCCACGCTCCAGCCAGCAGTCTGGACGACCTCGACACAGTGTCAGCTCAGAAACACGAAGACCTCAACACACGGCAAGCTCTGCCGCAGGAAGACCTCAGCACAGTGAAAGTCTAGCCTCACAGGGACGCCAGCGACATATCGTCAGCTCAGCTTGGAGCGGGCGGGCTGCGTACAGCACTGTCACATCATCTGGACCACAGTCTGTGTTGAGAGGCAGCTGGAATACACAGGGCCAACTATACAGAGAGAAACTCAAGCATTGTAACCCCGAGCGGTACGCGCATTTCAAGAAGCGGCAGAGAGAGGCGTGCAGACGCTACAGGGAAAAACGCAGGCTGCAGATGATGGGGACGGAAATAGCAACATCAACAGAAGCAACAGCTGCAGCAGCGTCTAGTGATTTTGTTCTCGGCCCAGATACTGCGCCAGAGAACCAGTTCTAAGACGCGTTATGTGTAAGTGATGTCAAGTGAGTCAACACGCGTACTGACATGAATTAGTTTACGTCAGGTTTAAACGAATGAGGTGTTCATGCCTGTGCAGGTTTGCGTGAAATATAAAGTGCAAACTTACCGAAGAGCTCAATTAGACAGTTAATTTGTTCGTCGGTTTCAAAGACGGTGTCGTGTATTCTCAGAGACAGAGAGAGTGAATATGTGTGCGCTTACGCTTGTTTCCTTTTGTGGACGTTGGCTGGAGGGGGTGGAGAGGGGGGGGGGGGGTGTTAACTGATTGTGGTGTTTGCGTTTTCCAGTGGGCCGTTCTGAAAGCGTTAAAAATGCTGACGTTATCGTTCTGTAACAGTGTTGGGATGGGTTGTGTGTCACCGAAGGCGATGTTTTGTAATTGCACTACAGTCAGAAGTGTAAAGACTTTCATTGTGTGTGTGTCCCTCCACCTACATCACTGACATCGCTCTGTCTCCTTGTCACCTAGCCGAGCAAGTAGATGCGGTGGGACTAAAGTTGGCGTCACACGGGCGATTCAATCGTGAGATATATTCCCGCGATCCGATCGGAAGCCGATCGCAGATCAAATCGTAGGCCATTGTCCGCCATTTTTTCCAGTCACGGCGCGTTCTGATTGGCTCTGCGCTACCACTGCCCTTCAACAGTCTCGCGGGGATAGAAGAAGTTCTATCACCCAAAGCTACGAAGGAATCTCACGCGACAGACTCGCAGCTTTGTCGTAGCTTTTTTCTACGACTCAGTCGGTCGTCTGACTGTGCAAATCTTAGGAAAATCGCAGCGTGTGACTGCCCCATAAGACACAATGTTAGTGGCCCCTCACCTCTCTTCTTCGTGCCGCTCCTCTGTATTGTAATGACTAGGTCGCACCACGGAAAAGGTGGCGTCTATGTAACCGAAAAACAAACCATAGCCTTTATAGCAGCAACTTAATGCCGAGTTAACCTTGATAGTCAAACTTTGCTTTTACTTTGCCAGTGGACCACAAAGCTCAACTTGTGACGTTTCACCAGTTGTGGTCACTCCCTTTGGGACGCTGAGCCATGACAGTATCCTAACGTTGCGTATTCAGTTGCTTATCTCACGATAGGTGCTGTGACTTGTCCGTATCCTGCACGCCTGTATTGTATATCAATTTGTATGTATCCATGATGTTCGCTCTGTCCACGCTTCTCGCCTGACACCAGAAATTCCCTCCTGAGCCTCTCTTTCTCTGTTTTTCAGATTCGTCGCTCTTCCTTGGCCGCCAGTTCGCAAGATCATTCGAACCTTCCGCGGTTCGCTCAAGTCTCTTCACCAAAGACTCTCCAACGTCTGTACTGACTAAGGACTCTGGACTGGCTAAAGACTCTGCCGCCTTCACGACATCTCGGCTGGCGAAGGACTCTGTCATCTTCACGACTTCTAGACTGGCTATGGACTCTGACGACCGGAGTCAAAACTCTCCTTCTTCTGGATTTTCTAGGAACCCATTCACCTTTGCTGCGTCTCACAGAACGCGTGTGGCTGGAGACTTGACAACCCCAAGCATTGCTGGGCCAGACAGTATCTTTTCGGCCAGTTGTTCGGGAAGTAGCATGATGGGTGCCTTCACCACCTCGCCCAGCAGCTCGGACCTGACCTCAAGGTCTGCCTTTGCTGCCCACAAGGCCCAGAAGATGAGGGAATACAGGCAGCGCCTTAAGCACCACGACCCCGAGCACTACCACCTCATCAAGATGAGGCACCGTGAGGGCATGAGGAGACTAAGGGCAAAGAAGAAGCAGGAGAGGCAGCAGTGGCAACTTGATCTGCCGCCTCATCAAGATGAGGCACCGTGAGGGTATGTCGTGAAGCAGGAGAGGCAGCAGTGTTCATTTATTGATTTCACACCACGGAAAAAGACGGTGTCCAAGTAAACTAAGAATAAACCGTAGCCTTTCCGGAAAAATGCCAGGTGAAAATAGTCATGGACAGTGCGACAGTAAAATCAATGCCGCGTTAGACTTCTCCATCAGACTTGTGCCAATGGAGATATTTTGTTCATTTGTTGCTCTAGTTAATTTTGCATTCTGTGTTGTTGCGCCTGCAAACTAGAATTGTTTTTATTTTGTTGTTGTTGTCTTTTTGTTGTATGATATTGCTGTACCTTTATCTTATCTACGCTCTGTAGCAATGACGACTGACCTGTGTGTACCGTTAGTGACGGCGACTCTGGAGGCTTCTTACACTTACTGTCGCCGTGTTCGTAATGTTAAGTTATAGGCTTTGTTGTTTCACTAAAACTATGATGTGCGTTTGCCACCGTGTGTGGAGCCGACAAATACCTTCTAGTTTCTTTATTTAGCCTATGTCAAACCGAGATGGCCTATTGTCATGTTTGCAATAATGCAGTGTGCGTTTCATTTTATTTTTTTAA
>NC_090256.1:29015326-29205326 GCF_037325665.1 Littorina saxatilis
CACACACACACACACACACTCACACTCACACACTCATACATCAACACAATGACATACACCAACATAATACATCCAACAACACAATACATACACCAACTCAATACATACACCAACACAATACATACACCAACACAATATATACACCAACACAATACATACACCAACACCATACATACACCAACACAATACATACACCAACACAATATCAATACAACCAAGCACCCGCACCCCGTATATTCAGGGCTATATCGAGCGTGCGCCTCCGCATCCGGACTCTTTAGCTCAATCAATGATCGTGATGCTGTGTATAGTCTCCAACACGGAGGCAATTGTATTGCAGGGGTGCGATACCACACAGTTTTGACTGCTTCATTTCTTTTTGAATTTCAGCAAAATCCAGACCGTTTTAAATGGTGAAATTTCACATATCTGCGCGCGACACATCAATGAAAATAATAGTTAGGCTTAGCAGTCCATTTATCGACAAGGAGTTGTGTAGGGTGAGATGAAAGTGGACGAACATGTTAAAATATTGACAGATCTACAGCAAATCGTTTTGTATGTTCGTTTACGTGTAGTTTCTCGCTGAAAGCTACATTTAAATAAAGGCTGTAGGTAGTTTCAAAGAGACACAGTTTGCTTTGAATGGAGGTCACTAACCGTGATTGTTGGCGGGAACGCTTTACTTCCGCGGTCCGGAGGTGCGCTCTCGGTATAGCCGAATATACGGCGTGACCCGAGGGTAAGGCTATCGATTATGTGGCCGGTCTTAAAGTTTGAAATGACCAACCGTGCTGACAAAGACCGCTCAATGGTGTCATGCGTTACCCGACGTGATGGTCAACAGTGAAAAGGGCTGGCTCGCTAATTTTGAAAATTACCCAAGAGTTTTACAAACACATAATTATAATCGATCAAATAACCCATCGTGTGTTGACTCTGGCCCGGTCCTTCAACACCACGTGCTTATACCATAGACATATCTAAATATAGGTCCCTGCTTATACTGTGGATGACGTACAGCAGACAGGTGCTGACAGAATGCCGCGATAGCAATGGATACGAACAGGATAAAAGCTCAACTCTAATCTGGCTGTTTCGAGTGAAGCCAGTTTTGTCTTGTTCATTAACGTAAGCGTTTCGTGCAATGACAGCCTTTCTTGGTTTTTCCCTCCATTTTGAAACGTCAGTACATGTACTTAGTCATCTTGGCCAAATGTTGACAACTATGCAAAAAACCAAAGATGTACGCATTACTAATGCTTCTGTATCTCTTCCTTTCTTTCAGTGCTGATGACACAGGGTGCCGCAGGTGATTTCACGCAGAAACAGAACATGATGTACCTCCAGGGGTTCACCAAGGGGGACAACCGCACCCGATCCGCAACGTACGCCCAACGCTACAAAGAGCGCCTGAAAAACAGCCCCGGGGCTTACCAACGGTACCAGCTACAGTGTCGGGACGCCATGCGGAGACTGAGACAACGACGGAGGTTAGAGAAAGTCGTTGCACAGTCCGTGATGTCTGCCCCCGCTCAGGCTGTGGTGATGTTGGATCAGGACCCTGGAGGAATGGGTGATGCTGGCGATGGCTTTGAAGGAGAAAGTTACTAGGTTCAAACTGTCGTTCGGAGAACAAAGTTAGGTTTAAACTGTCGTTTGAAGGAGAAAGTTACTAGGTTTAACCTGTCTTTTGGAGGACAAAGTTACTAGGTTCAAACTGTCGTTTGGAGGACAACGTCACTAGGTTCAAACTGTCTTTAGGAGGACAAAGTTACTAGGTTCAAACTGTCTTTTGGAGGAGAAAGTTACTAGGTTCAAACTGTCGTTTGGAGGAGAAAGTTACTAGGTTCAAACTGTCTTTTGGAGGAGAAAGTTACTAGGTTCAAACTGTTGTTTGAGGACAAAGTTATGAAGGTTCAAACGGTTCCATGCCTACTGGCCGAAACCCTACTGGCCGAAACCCTACCGACAGAACCCTACTGGCCGAAACCCTACTGACCGAATCCCAACTGACCGAAACCTTACTGGCCGAAAAACTACATATCGATGTCGTCGTGGAATTCTGGCGTAACTCGATTCTTGGCGCAGGATTTTGATGTTTTTGTGCTTTAGATTAAAGGCACAGTAAGCCTCCCGTAAACCATCACAGATACGGTCAGGCTTTTACACACAGTACAAACACCCTTTCATTTAAACACTCACCGATTGAGAACATCCTAGGTGCCCTCCGTAAAGAGCGAACAATTTTCAAAGAATTTATTTTTGCGTGGTTTATCTTACCCCTGAGCCATCGTGAACCCGTGTGATCCAGTTTCCCTTTTTCACAATGTAGTCGTCAGTTAGTCATTTGAATGCGACTCGATGTGAGCTTATTTACAATAGCACGTTTTTATGTACAAAACAAACGGCTGTGGTTCACAAGAACTCTAGCGATGGCTTTTGACTGTTGAGAGAAACGGCGATATGCATAAACCGTCGTCTGCTACGACCCTTGCGTGACCCTGCTTCCGGGCTTTTCTTTTTTCAAACTTTCACAACTTCGAATTGTACTGATCTTGTCTTGATGAAAAAAGAATTCTTTTATGATTAAAGAATGTTTGTGTAACAAGCTGTCAATTTATTATTTAGATTTTAAAAGTTAGGTCTAGCGCAAAAACGCACCACGGTCCAAAAACATTTTGATAATCATCGATTCACGGCTATCGCCAGTTTACATCGATAGAATGAGACCCGAAGGGAAGTAACTCATGTTTGACCCTGAGTTCAGGTTGGGTCCAAAAAGTGTTCGAGACAATCTGCAAAATTAATTCTTTAAAAATTGCTCGCTCTTTACGTAGGGCACCTAGGATGTTCCCGTTTGGTGAGCGTTCAAATGGAAGGGTGTTTGTACTGTGTGTAAAAGCCTGACAGTATCTATGATGGTTTACGGGAGGCTTACTGTCCGGGCGTGATTTCCGGTATTGAATATTCATAACAGCCGTCCAGCACCAAAACGAGGCGCCATTGTTGTAGAGGACCAAGTCCACGAAAATAAATTCTTTGAAAATTTCTCACGCTCGACAGAAAGCAGCCAGGATGTTCCCGTTCGGTGAGCGTTCAAATGGAAGTATGCTTGTACTGTATGTAGACGCTCGGGGAGCTCTGTGATGGTTTATGGGAGGCTTACTGTGCCTTTAAGTATTCATTCTCCATAAGAAATATTCTCTCAAATATGCCAAAATTCACAGACGACGTCGATATGAAGATCTGTATGCTTGTGTGTGTGTGTTGGGGGGGGGGGGGGGTGTTACTATTTGCGATTATTGACAACAATAACTTGCAATCACGCAAACACACGAGTGCGAACGCGCGCAAATACAAACACCGACACCGACACACACACACACACACACACACACACACACACACACACACACACACACACACGCACGTACGCAGGTACAAACACGCTCACACGCACGCACACGCACACACACACGCACACACACACACACACACACACACACGCACACGCACACACACACACACACACACAATCTTACACACTCACGCATGATGTCTTCAGTCATATGTCGTATTTCGGTCAGTAGGGTTTCGGTCAGTAGAGTTTCGGCCAGTAGGGTTTCGGTCAGTAGAGTTTCGGCCAGTAGGGTTTCGGTCAGTAGGCATGACACCGTTCAAACTACCTTTTGGAGGAGATATAGTTACTAAGTTCAAAATGCCTTGCCAAAAACTGTTATGAAGAAACCTACTGACTATCGTACGGTCAAAAACAGTGTTGTTTCTCGATGTATCTTGTCCTTTAAAGTCAGTAAATTGTTTAATGGTTTTAGTTTAAAGTGCGAAGTCACGAGTTTTGTTTTAGCCTCGCAGAAGGCATTTTATTAAAAGGCAACATAATCAATCTAATGCACTTTGTGTTAGTTCGAGAACTCGTGTGTGCGTGTGTGTGTGTGTTTGTGTGTGTGTGTATGAATGTGTGTGTGTATGAATGTGTGTGTGTTTGTGCGTGTGTGTGTGTGTGTTATTGATGATTCTGTTTGTGAGGGTGTTGAAGATTTTGTTGAAATTTTCCACCATAAAATGCAAATTCCAAAGTAGGTGGCAGTCACTTAAGAGCATTGCATACATTATCCGAGTACACAATGGAAACTGGACATCAGGGGCAGTTTATAGTGTGATCAAATGTGTGTGCAACTGCCTTTTAAAGGCCTTTAAGGATGCGGATCGTTTGATTTCTATTGGCAAATAATTCCACAGAGATGATCCTGAAAAAGCTAAGCTGGATTTATTGGAGGAAGTAAATTTTGAGACCCATACCTCTTCGTAACTTGTGTAAACTAGGATTGGACATAACTGGGCACATCACCATAAAGACAGCCTTATTGTATGCAAGGTGGGTTTTTAGGGGAAGGAAATTAAGGCTGTTTAACTTCATTTCTGTAGACATGTGCGATTCATACAGGATAAGTTTTGCAGCACGACGGTACAAAGAATTGAGTTTCAATAAGTGAACATCACTGCAGCCATCCCACAATGTCGAAGCAAAATTAATATGAGGCATTATATGAGCATGAACGAACATTTTTAATGTTTCAGACTTCGCATAATGTTTGAGTTTTGACAACAAATACAAATTCCTTGATAACACCTTGCAGAGGTTGCTTATGTGTGTTTGCCATTTCATTTCTTCATCGACAGTTACACCAAGTATGCGAGAGAGAGAGAGAGAGAGAGAGAGAGAGAGAGAGAGAGAGAGAGAGAGAGAGAGAGAGAGAGAGAGAGAGAGAGACAGGCAGACTGACAGACAGACAGAGAGGGGGGAAAGAGAGAGACGGGGGGGGGGGGGGGGGGGCAGGAGAATGGAGGGGGGGACTAGCGAAAAGAGAAACGGAAAGGGAGAACAAGTGATTGAGTTACGATATCCTTTGTATTGGAGGTATGTGTTTGTCTGTCGCTACTTTCTGCCTCTGATTTGCCCGACAAGTCCTCAAGAAAGCAATACAATAGCAGGAGAGAGTTACTCACAATAGGAGAGGGACAAAGAGTTGGGAGCTTGTGTTGTAATAGAGCATTGGAGAGATCGGTCTCCACATGCTTTCTCACGAGTGAAGTGACAACCTGTTGCCCGTGTTTCACTGTGACTGCTGCATGCATGCCACTGTCAGGTCCAACAAGCCCCGCGGGCACTGTAGGGTTACCATCATCAATTGAATAAGAGAGAGAGCGGGGTAGGGGTAGGGCTTGAATAAAAAGCTTTTCTCACAATATGTGTATCAGAGAGATCTGTCTGTTTGTCTGTCTGTCGCTACTTTCTGTCCCCTACCAGCACTACAGGCACTGAAATGCTTCTGAAAGGTGATTGTCGCGGATGGGTGAGTGGGGAGAGAGGGTTGGTTGGTGGTGTGTCAGAAAGTTCACAGTGCAGAAAAGGATCACTGTAAGGTGTGTTGTGGTTTAAGAGGAAAGAAACCGGGTGTCATGCCTACTGACCAAAACCCTACTGGCCGAAACCCTACTGACCGAAACCCTACTGACCGAAAAACGACATATGACTGAATACATCGTGCGTGAGTGTGTCAGATTGTGTGTGTGTGTGTGTGTGTGTGTGTGTGTGTGTGTTGATGAATTATAGTGATAGATATTGCTGACAATGAAAAATAGTACAAGACATTCACTATACTGTGTCATTGTGTAAGTGAGTGTGTCTTTGTGTGTGTGTGTGTGTGTGTGTGTGTGTGTGTGTGTGTGTGTGTGTGTGTGTGTGTGTGCGTATCAGCGTGTGTGTGCGTGTGTGTTTGCAACTTATTATTGCCAAAAATCGCAAATAGTAACCCCCCTCCCACACACACACACACACACACACACACACACACACACACACACACATACAAACACTCGAGTCAAACATACACATCTTGTATAAATCTTTTATTCTGTCACACTTCGATTACGCTGATGTGTTATGGGACAATTGTACCGAAGCCTTATCAAACACACTTGAAAAATTACACCTTGAAGCATTACGTGTTATAATTGGCGGTGTGCGGGAAACAAGCCATGATAAGATTTACAAAGAAAGTGGTTTTTGTAGTCTAAAGGAACGCCGAAAACGACATAAATTAAACTTATTTCACAAAATGGTTCATGGTAAATGTCCACAATATCTAATTAACCTCTTGCCACCACTAGTCTTTTCACTAAATCCCTACCACAGAAGACGACCATTCGAAAGATTCGTACCAGCACATAGGACAGAAATATTCAGAACATCCTTCATTCCATTCTCCACAGTTTTATGGAATAATTTGCCTGATGTGATTAAAACAACAAATTCAATAAGCGAGTTTAAGCATTATTTACAAAGTCCTGATCATAGTGTACCAGCTTATTATTATTTTGGAAAACGACAGACAGAAGTTCAACACTGCAGAATGCGTTTAAATATTAGTAACCTTAATGCAGACTTGTGTAAACGCCATCTAAAAGATAACGCACAGTGTGCTTGCGGTGATCCAAATGAAACATCCGAACATTATTTATTAAACTGCACTTTGTATGCAGATGCTCGTCTGACAACAATCAATTCGTTGCCTGTTCATTTCAGACGCGTGGAAATATTATTAAAAGGTAGCGAGCATTATTCTGTTCGTAATAACATATTGATATTTGAGTCTGTCCAATCGTTTATTGTTAAATCTGGTCGATTGATTTGATGGATGTGTTCACGCATTGATAGTGTATATGTGTGTGGGCAGGCGTATGTGTACCTCCACACTGCCTCTCCCTGTGTTATCGTATTTGATTACATAAGCAGCGTATAAGTAATGATTATTATCGTTTGTCTCGTATTTTACATGTTAACGAATTACTGCCTTCCATAAAAAAATTGTTACATTTACCTGAATTTACATGTTGCATGTCTTAGACTTGATGCTCTCTTCCTATGCGCTTTCGTCCTAGTCTCTCCTTGTGGTTGTTAGTACTTTCTTCCTCCTCCCCCTCCCTTTTCTTTTTATCTTCTGTAGATTCCTTTGTTCCTAGTTAGCTCCCCATCCCCATTCTTTCAATTTGTTCCTCTGGTTTATTGTTGTTATGTCCACCATTACGAAAATGTGTGTAATTTAGTACTGTTCTGGTCACGTGATATAAGCATTTGCTTGAGTGCGTGTCCTAGTTGTGTGTTTTGAACTGTTCATGCGAAGAAATCCTGAATAAAAATTTTGTTTAAACCAAACATACACATCTTCATCGTCTTGGAGTTTTGGCGCATTTGAGAGAATATTTCTCATGGAGAATGAATTACTTAATCTAAAGCACAAAAAGGTCAAACTCGCCAAGAATCGAGTTACGCCAGAATTCCACGACGACATCGATATGTAGTTTTATCGGCCAGTAGGGTTTTGGTTAGTAGGGTTTCGGCCAGTAGGTTTCGGTCTGTAGGGTTTCGACCAGTAGGGTTTCGGTCTGTAGGGTTTCGGCCAGTAGGGTTTCGGCCAGTAGACATGGAAAGCGTCGTCACACGACGTCACAGAAGTAGACTGTCAATCATGACTATAGACGTGTTTTGCCACTTCTTGTTATCGTTGGTTGTTAAGTCGTAAATCAACACGGATTAAACACTTCCTTTGACATATAATGTCTCTCTCTCTCTCTCTCTCTGAGGGCCCCAAAGGGGGGGTATCATCACGATCACGGGAAGGGAAATTTTAGCTTTCACGATCACAGTTACCTTGATTTTTGTTTTCACGATCACGAACACCAGTGGCAAATCACGGTCACGGTAAAAGTTGCATGACTGTACAGAAAGCACGTGTTAAAGTAAACACAACCACACAGTAATTCGCTCCTCTGGATCTATTGTTTATTCAACACAAATTGAGAACTTTTTTTTATTATTATTTTTTTAATTCTCTTTCATACACACATAGAAATACATATCATGATTTGTAATCAGTAACAAGAATGTTGTTTTTATTGTTTTATTTTCTCTTTCTCTCTCTCTCTCTCTCTCTCTCTCTCTCTCTCTCTCTCTCTCTCTCTCTCTCTCTCTCTCTCCAGGGGCGGATCAGTTGCTTTGTAAGGGGGGTTGCACTTTGAATCGAAAGTGAATGTGATGGGCGCGAAGCGCCCGAATTTGCTAGGGGGGTCCGGTGGCATGCCCCCCGGAAAAAATTTGGCCCAAAGAAGCAAAATGGTGCCATCTGGTGCCATTTGAACTTAGAAATAGTAATAAAATCAGCTTTCCAATTTTTTTTTGGCACGTGCCCCCTGAGCCCCCTGTGCCCCCCCCTTGGCCGCCCCTGCTCTCTCTCTCTCTCTCTCTCTCTCTCTCTCTCTCTCTCTCTCTCTCTCTCTCTCTCTCTCTCTCTCTCTCTCCACTCGGTGGTGCCTTGGCGTAAGAGACAAGTCGACGTGACAGGAGCTCTCTAAGTGTTTGCTTTACAACTCGCCAAGATGACCATTGTTGGACTACCAACACATGTGGAATCCATCCTAGCCACCCTTCTGTCGGACCACCTCGTTAAATCGTGGAAAGTTGCTGGTGAGGGAGAGGACACAGTGTTTGTCCTTCGACTGAGCGCCAGCCAACATGGACAAGAAGCCGCCATTACCGCACCAACCGGCCAGTGGCGAAAAAAGTCTGCTGCACAGATCCGCCGAGACAGGAGACGAGCAGAGCTCAGAGCTGAGCAAAGGAGAACACAGGTGGGAATTAATTCATGCAATACAATGCCTGACTTTCAAACTCATCCACTAAAAGACTTAGCTCCTGTTCCTACGATCAAAAATGATAACGCAAATTCCAGTGCAGTGACAAGTGACAGTGTCAAACAACAACATTCCATAGAAAGATCACGTGAAACACGCAGCCTGGCCACCCCAACACTGTGACACTGCAAGCTTAACCACGTGCGAGAGTGTCAACTCAGAGGTTTGTTGTGCTGTGACGTCACAGACAGCAGACGACGAAACCACTGTAGCTGAACTGGCAGCAACGGACCGAGAGTTTGAACCAGATGATGTCTACGACTTAGCCTCACACTGCTCACAGAACGTGCAACTTAAAGAGAAACTGTTAAACAGAAAGAGGAACCGCACTCTCACAAAAGTAGTGTGCGAAAGAAAAGGTGGAAAGAAGACGCTGATTGCAAGGGGAGACGACTACGTCCTGACATACGACTGCGAAACAGCACAGACAACGTCATTCCAAGAAGAGGAGGAAACGCCCCCGTGTGTCCGGCGTCTGCCCCAAGTCGATCGCAACGTCTTTGGAGAAGAAATCGACCATCTCACGACTGACCTCCATGTCGTGTCTACACTGGTACAGTGCTACCTCCGTGCCATGCCAGACTGACTGTTGTCGCAAAACTACAGGGCACACATATTCCATGTGTGTTTGTGACAAACCGCGATTGATATGGAACAATACCGTGTTCGAAACGGAAAAGTTATTTCCCGACTTGGATTACAAGTTGGATGCTTCGGACCGAATCACGATGCATTGTTTTTGTGTAACAGACTGAAACCAATGTGTACACTGATGTTCGTGGATCGTTCGATTACCCAACCCCCCAGAACCCTTTTGCTATAAACATGAGTTTTCGCAAATAAACATTCTGATTCTGATTCTCTGATTCTCTCTCCACTCATACACATTCAACTCCCACACCCTTACTCACACACATGAATATATACTTGCACAATTTCACATTTCCAGAGCTAAATCTTGTAAACCCATTTTCTCAAAATTTGGGTGGATTGAAATTAAAATTCATGTATGTGTGATGGGTTCTTTATTTTCAACTTTGCCATACAATTTGAGGTACACCATCGCCTGGTTTCATGGTCTTGAAAAACAAACAGGAATGCTACTGTACAGGCCAAAAAAGGTTTTACCTGAGCCTGCACAGCAGGCGAGCCAATTAGGGGGGTCCGGGGGCATGCCACCCCGGACATTTTTTCAAAAAACGGTTAAAATCTGTGCAATCTGGTGCATTCTGGGCATCATTTTCAGGGCTGTAATAGTGTTGTGATCTTGTTAAAAATCCCATTTTAGCCTCCCCCCACAACCATTCAAAACACCTCCAAACTGGTGAAAACAACACTAGGCCTACTGTGCGCTGGCTTCGTTGAGACCGGCGCCCGGTCGCGTTGCGCGATATTCACACGGTTCGTTTTTGCGGAAATTGTTTAACTTCACCGGAATAAATTTGACTTTACCGGATTTTGAAAACGGCTTTATCGGATTTCCGACAATTACTGGAAAAGTAGCATGCCTCACAAAATCCCCAACGAAAAATGTATGTTGAAAATAAAATGCTTTGCAATAATGCCCATCACGATCACGAAAACAAATGACGATCACGATCACGAGACTTGAATTTTTTGTCATCACGGATCACGATTTTAAACCCTTTGGGGCCCTCCTCTCTCTCTCTCTCTCTCTCTCTCTCTCTCTCTCTCTCTCTCTCTCTCTCTCTCTCTCTCTCTCTCTCTCTCTCTCTCTCTCTCTCTCTCTCTCTCTCTAAATATTTAAAGACAATCTCCTCAAAAGTTGTGATGAATATGGAATATGTTTATTAATGATGATCCACATTTTCGCCCCCACGGGATGCTTCTTCAGGGTGATAGAATGATGAAGCTGAAAAAGAACGTAAGGCGGAATTCAGTAATGGTTCTGTGAATATACATGGTTACAAACAAATGATCATGATCAAACAAAATGATTTACAAGTTTTTTATTAAACGCATATACACCAAAAAAGTCAAAAATCGATTCCCATGAAGCTGACTCTCCATCTCACAAACACGTGTTTGATTATTGTGACAGGGGAGGCTACCGCTCCTTTCACAGCAGACTCTGCATCCGAGTTGTTGGCCTTTAAGTCAACACCGGTGGATTGTGGAACTCTGTTTGTGATGGGGTCTGGTGGTTTCCGATTGTCTGTATGTTCATGGAAACTTTCGGGTTTTTATAGGGCTAAGAAATGAGCCCTAACATTTTCAATCATGTTTGATTGCACTTCGCCTCCCGAGGTGATCGTAGTGTTACGGCACTCGGTTACATCTGGCGCTTGCGAGCAGGTATGGGACTCGGCATGATATGTTCAGGTAATGGCATAATATGACCACTGAACATTTTTGTGCTGTTCCCATTCTGCGAACTTGGGATGGACAGTGGTCCCCCGGTTCGGAACTTCGGGACGAAGTTCATTCAAACGGGGGCGATTGTGACAGGGGAGGCTACCGCTCCTTTCACAGCAGACTCTGCACCCGAGTTGTTGGCCTTTAAGTCAACACCGGTGGATTGTTGAATTCTGTTTGTGATGGGGTCTGGTGGTTTCCGATTGTCTGTATGTTCATGGAAACCTTCGGGTTTGCATAACAGTTTTTATAGGGCTAAGAAATGAGCCCTAATATTTTCAATCCTGTTTGATTGCACTTCGCCTCCCGAGGTGATCATAGTGTTTCGGCACTCGGTTACATCATAAACAAAGTTTTGAGGTAAGAAAAGACTAAAAACTCACGATGATTCAGATGATATATATATATATATATATGTTTTCTTCTCCTTTATCCGGCTTATTCTTCTTTGCCATGTGTTATTTTCAAAATCATATCCTTTGGTTGTTTCATTTGTTTGTTTTGTGTGTGTGACCTTGAACTTTTTTCCCTGTGAAATCAACAAGTGCGTCAATCAATCAATTAGTTTGCGATGTTGCCCTTGACACGATATTCCGCTGTGTAAGCTACAGGTAACTAAATGTTCTGCACCATCGCACACACACCGTGCACACAAAATGTGTCCTCCTTATTGCTGTATCGAAACGCTCAGTTTTTCCGAATACTAAGAACAAGATCTAACTGAACATTTTTCTCTTTTTTTTGTTTGTCTGCCAGTGGCCATGCTGATGTCCAGAGTACGACATGTGACCCTGAGCAAGCCGCCACCAGATTCTCACCAGAGACTTTACATAAGCAGAAGTAGGCCTACTGAAAGATGGCGACGCTACATGGACAGAGTTCGCGGCAGCCCTGACCGGATATTCCGTCACCGTGCGCAGGCGCGTGAGAGGACCAGGAAGTTCCGGGAGAAAAAGAGAATAGAGCGGGAGAACGTTGGAAGAGACATACAAACCGGTGAAGATGCTGCGTCTGCTGCTGATGGTGACACTGGTGACGGCGTGGCTGAGGAGAGGAAGGGAAATGATGACACTGAGAAGGGGAATTAGTTGTAGGAGCTACTGTTTGTTGCTGCTTCAAAGAGCAAAGAGGAGGTATATCGTGAACATTTTGAATTAATCCAGGCGACGTCATAAAAAAGTGCACACATTGCCCAAAGATGCAACGGAAAGGATGTGAAAAAGAAATTCCTTTTCTGAAAAGTGATGGTAGCGTTGGGAGACTGACGACGGAGGCTTTTTGTGGAGATTGGAAGTTAGGGTCAACGGTATACCTAAGCAGACGATATTATTTGGAAACACAACGTTTGTAAACACAAATAACCAAACTTTAGTTTCACACATAAATCATAGCTTGCATGCTAGCCTGTTTGTAGCACTATGTCTCCCGCTTGTTGTGCACGGCACACATGGTTAATGGGCAGAGAAACGAATTTCTCTATCTTTTTCGAATTCGTGGTTACGCAAGACACTTCACTTAGCGAAGCAACACACAGCGGTAAAGAGAAAAAAGGAATTTCGGTTCGCTTCCTTTATTGCATAGATTTTAGAGGAAATCTTTTTACTCAGAATTTTTCAAAAATGAAAATCAAGGGAGGCAATTCACACATGAATGATAGGAAAACATTCCACATTCAGTGACGCATTTCTTTTAAATAAGACACGATTCAGACGAGATCTTTCGTTTTTCTATGTGTTTTCTATGTGTAAAAATGAAAAGATGTGGTAGTTGGAACAATATGCAATATAACTAAACGTCTTGCAGCCTACAATGCTGCATTGTACAAACAATTGTAGTCAAGTGCAAGACTGGCTACTAATACATAAGAATATGTTTCTGTCATTTTGTTTTGTTTGAGTTTTGACGATCGCTTTATGTGTTGTGTACGTAATGTCATTATGATCTGTTCTTAGGACGGACTAGTAGCACATATATCTGATAATTAGAATTTTCACGTGACAATTTGTTCTTTTCATAAGAAAATTACAATTATCTTCCCAAGATAATGTTAATTTTCAGTTTTGGCTCCACTAATCCGTCAGGAGAGGAGCCAGAAAATGATTTATTTTACGCGAAAATGATTTATCATCAGGTGATTATCTTTAATTCTGTCGTGTTTGGTTTTGGCAACACAATATTTCTTGTCATTAGAGTTTGAATGCGCATGCGCGGAACTGTTACAGCCGCCACAGAAAACTGTTCTCGCTTTAAAACGTTTCAGGTTGCTAGATCTTTATTTACTGTCGCGTTACTGAGAATTATACCATGCAATTATACCATGAGTTCTTGTCTTAAATAAAATGGCAAAGGGAAGTGCCGGCTGAACTATATTTTTGTGTTACAAAAAAGAGAGAGAGAGAGAGAGAGAGAGAGAGAGAGAGAGAGAGAGAGAGAGAAAGAGAGAGAGAGAGAAAGAGATAGAGAGAGAGAGAGAGAGAGAGAGAGAGAGAGAGAGAGAGAGAGAGAGAGAGAGAGAGAGAGAGAGAGAGAGAGAGAGAGAGAGAGAGAGAGAGAGAGAGACATCGAGAGAGAGAGAAGTCGGAAGTCGGAAATTTTATTTGTTAGGCCTCCGGCCCATAACAAGAGAGAGAGAGAGAGAGAGAGAGAGAGAGAGAGAGAGAGAGAGAGAGAATGTGCCATTTTGGTATTAATGGTATTGAAATCTCATGGAATTTCGGCTGCTTTCTCACTAGGGAAAGCGAGCTCTTTTTTTTTAAATGTAGTCAAGTTTTGACTAAATGTTTTAATATAAAGGGGGAATCGAGACGAGGGTCGTGGTGTATGTGTGTTTGTGTGTGTGTGTGTGTGTGTGTGCGTGTGTGTAGAGCGATTCAGAGTAAACTACTGGACCGATCTTTATGAAACTTTACATGAGAGTTCCTGGGAATGATATCCTCAGATGATTTTTTCTTTTTTTGGATAAATGTCTTTGATGACGTCATTTTCCGGATTATTGTAAAAGTTGAGGCGGCACTGTCACACCCTCATTTTTCAATGAACTTAATTGAAATGTTGGCCAAGCAATCTTCGACGAAGGCCGGACTTTGGTATTGCATTTCAGCTTGGAGGCTTAAAAATTGATTAATGAGTTTGGTCATTAAAGGGCAGCTGTCGGGTTGCCTGGCCTCAAAAATGCGCGGAGTCGCGTGCAAACACGCGTTTAAGAGTTTTCCGAGTTGATTCAACTAAAGACTGTTGATTTGGTCCAGAAGAAGATACTTTCATCATTAGTTTGAAACCATGAAAATGAGTGAAACTTTTACTGCTAGTTCTCACAATCCGCAAGAAAACGAAGCAGTTGGCAGGCCGAAACGACTCAAAATCCGCGACCAACAACTCTGTCAGCACAAGAAGAGACGCCGCAGCGTTAGCCTGGCAGTGACGTCATCCGAGGAACCAGATAAGGCCGCTGCGAAGTTTACAGTACAATGCAGAGTACAGCTGGGCATCTGTAATGCTGTAGGCGTGATTGAGTCTTGCACAAAGTAAAGTATTAGTGTGGTGGTATCTTCTCAGGACCCATGTTCCCATCTTCTCTTCTTTGATCTGACCAACTGCAACCTTCACAAGTTATTTCTAAAGTGGTTCACATGCTGTTGCTACTCCCCCAGTCCACCCGGTTAAACCATAAAGTTGCTCAACCACAGACCCTCGTGTCTCTGGTCAGCAGACACTTTACACTGAAGAAGGTCCGCTTGAGGTGTCACGCCAATTACCGTGTACGTGTGAGGTACTGAATTCAAGACAAAAACCAACTCTGTCGGTGGGAAAATCTAGGAAAGAGATAATGACAATACCTCTTCAGTTACTCACTCAAGTAGGTAGACGAGATAAGATAAAGGGAAGAGAGACGAAGACAAAGATGGAACAGTGGATCTAGTGTGGAAAATGGGGGAGGGGGGTTCGGCCGCAAAAAAAATCAAAGATGAATTTGTCAAACTGTGATTGTGATGGTTATCGTGTGAGTGTGTGCGTGTGTGTGTGGGTGTGTGTGTGTGTGTGTGTGTTTGTGGGCGCATGTTTGTGTGTGTGTGTGTGTGTGTGTGTGTGTGTGATAACACGTATGTGTGTGTGTGTGTGATAACACGTATGTGTGTGTGAGATAACACGTATGTGTGTGTGTGTGATAACACGTGTGTGTGTGTGTGTGTGTGATTACACGTGTGGGTGTGGGTGTGTGTGTTTGTGGGCACATGTGTGTGTGAGTGTGTTTGTGTGTGTGTGTGTTTGTGTCCCTCGACGCGTGACATTATATGCCAATAAGTTCAACAAAAACAGGGTTCAAGTGGGAACACCTGAACAAAAGCAGGAGGGGGACGGAAGACACTTTATAAACTCCGTTTTTTAATGCTAAGTTTTGGCCTGGGAGAAGACACCCCATCCTAAGTTTCTCTTCACCTCCCCGTGAAGTATGCTTTAGGGCTTGACTAGACAACCCGATTGCGCTCACTACACGGTATAAAGAGAGCGCCGTTCAACCCGGCAGATTCCTCGGCTGACGTCACGCGTCCAAGGGAAGTAATTTTCGAGCGGGCTGCATTGACTCAGCCAAGAATGCAAACTTCTTCGATTTCATTGTAGCATGTCTAAAATCTTCGGACTTGTGTTATCAAGCTGTTAAAATCACCAAGTAACTTTTAAGTATAGTTTCAGTTACATGAGAATTCATTCTGATGAACAGATTTTGAGAGCCACAACCCAACAGCTGCCCTTTAAAAATCGGAAAATTGTAATTAAAATTATTCTTTTATAAAACGATCCAAAAACAATTTCATCTTATTCTTCATCATTTTCTGATTCCAAAAACCTATAAATATGTCATATTCGGATTAAAAACAAGCGCTACAAATTAAAAATATAAAAATTATGAATAAAATAAAATTTCCGAAATCGATTTAGAAACAATTTTGTCCTATTCCTTGTCGGTTCCTGATTCCAAAAACATATAGATGATATGATATGTTTGGATGAAAACAAGCTGAGAAAGATAAAAAGAATAGAGGTACAGAAAAGCGTGCTATCCTGCTCAGCGCAACCACTACAGCGCTATTCTGGCTTGTCGATTTTACTGCCTCTGCCATGAGCGGTGGACTGACGATGCTACGAGTATACGGTCTTGCTGAAAAAATACAGTGCGTTCAGTTTCATTCTGTGAGTTCGACACCTTGACTAAATGTTGTATTTTTGCCTTACGCGACTTGTTACATTTACACATTAACATGGCTCCCATGGGGTCGCCTTCACGTGGCGGGAGCGTTTAAACAGAGCTACCCCACCCCTTTACTTCTCTTCTTTTGTCTTATTTCTGCCTTACCAGTCCTTTCACCTATATTTCCTTCCAAGAAAACTCTCCCTACTATTCCCTGCAGTTTTCCAATTCTTTTCTTGTTGTCTTATTTCTACCTGACTGGATCCATCACCTTTATTTCACTTACCAAAAGTCTTCTTTTCCACATCCTTATTTCTCTGCACCCCGCATGTCGTAAGAGGCGACTAACGGATTCTGTTTCTCCTTTTACCCTTGTTAAGTGGTTCTTGTATAGAATATAGTCAATGTTTGTAAAGATTTTAGTGAAGCAGTATGTAAGAAATGTTTAGTCCTTTGTACTGGAAACTTGCATTCTCCCAGTAAGGTCATATATTGTACTACGTTGCAAGCCCCTGGAGCAATTTTTTGATTAGTGCTTTTGTGAACAAGAAACACTTAACAAGTGGCTCTATCCCATCTCCCCCCTTTCCCCTATCCCATTTCCCCCCTTTCCCTCGTCGCGATATAACCTTCGTGGTTGAAAACGACGTTAAACACCAAATAAAGTAATAACATTAACATGCTTCCATTTGAAACTTCGAGGTCGTCATCGGGGATTGACGCCCGACCAAAGCTAATTGAAGCCCGACGGTTCTGTTCTGTTCACACACTACTTTCAGTCCACCTACCTGCAAGGGTCAAGTCCCAAGAAATATGTCAAGTCAAGTTAAGTCAATATTTATTTCAAAAACCCCTAGGGTTACATGAATAAAATAAATAAAAATTGCAATAAACACGACAAAAAAGATATATGTAATAATGAGACACAACACTTCTAATTAACCGAAAATAAATCAAGCTTAATTCATAACAAAATAATTGTAATCATACATTTTTTTTTTACAGGAATGTATATGTTTCTGTGTTTGTTTTTGTTTTAATAAAAAAAAAACGTGATCAAATAATCAGAACTCTTTCAAAATACTCTTAATAAAATATATTAAACGCAATAACTTTCGTTTCTTTGTTAATTCAAATAAATGTTTAAATTTGACTGCATTTGAATTTCTACGAAAATACAATATATGCAGCACAAATTATTTATCAACCAAATTGATTGACTTGTGCACCATGACAAAAGTTTTCTTTGATCCATAAAAGGTCTTTTGCCAGAAAAATTGCTCTGAACATCAAGTACCCTGCAAGTTGTCACACATTTACATTATTGAAATACAAAGAAAACACACCAGTAACCAGGTTAGGTACGTTAATATCTGTAATCAATATCTCGGCACGTTACTGCCTTCTTCGGGATGGTAAGCTGAACATTATTGAACAAAATAATCGGTTTAGATTGTATACTTTGATTCCTGAACGAAGAAGCAGAGGTACTGCATACAACTAGGACTGTAAGATCAGCTTTTGCCTGAAACACACACACATACACAAAACAACAGGATTTTAACAAACTTATAAAATTAATGCAATGTCATTGTATGAAGCCAGAACAATCACTAACTTACATAGTTGATCACACAATTACCCATCACTGAACAATAAATCGAAGTCGGGTGCATTCAATGACTAAAGCAGTAAAGGCTTTGAAAAAACCCTCATCACAAAACAACCCCCCCCCCAAAAAAAAAAACAAAAAAAAACCCCCAATTAAATAAATAAAATAAAACAGGTTGTGTATATAGCGCAGTAAACACCATGCAGGTACAAGCAAAGATTTGACAGTGATTATCCTTGTTACGAAGCATTAGTATGACAGCTTTTTATGGGAGCATGTCTATGTTCCCCCAGGTCTATGTTCCCCCAGATCTATGTTCCCCCAGGTCTTTTATATTGCACACATTTTCTAGTTTTAATCTCTCTCTCTCTCTCTCTCTCTCTCTCTGTCTCTCTGTCTCTGTCTCTGTCTCTGTCTCTGTCTCTCTCTCTCTCTCTCTCTCTCTCTCTCTCTCTCTCTCTCTCTCTCTCTCTCTATCTCTGGAAAGTAATTTATTGACCTGTGGGTTATTTGCGTTTGTATACACATTGGTGATTCGTAAACTATGTTGAACTAGATGATTACCCGCTTCGCCGGGTACCGGCTTCGCCGGGAAGAAGTAGAGCCGAATACCAGGCTGCGCCTGGGACCCGGCACGAAGGAAAGGAGATAAACGCGCAAAACACTGGAGACCTTCTAAAAATAGTAACGTGCAGTGACCTTCTAAAAATAGTAACCCAGTAACGGGAATATGGATTGACGCCACACGGAGGAAGGGAGATAATCGCGGCTGAAAATCACTGGAGAAGATAAGGAAGAGTTACTGGTAGTGGATCCCGACAACAACAACAACCAAAAACAAAAAAAATCGGTTCAGCGCGCACAGCGCTGCGCGCTGAGAGCACGTGTTGAAATATCTCATCGATGAGGTTGTGTCCGGGGTGTAGCTGAAGACGGTGTCCAAATTTGAAAAAGATCCACCGAGAACTTTAGCCGTGCATCGCGAACAGACAGACAGACAGACAGACAGACAGACACAAGTCGTATATATATATATATAGAAGAGATTGTCAAACAATATTATATGGGGTGTTAAAAAAAAATGTATATCAACAAAATCTGTCATTATTATCAGGCACACGGTTTTAACAAAGCTATGTCACGGAATGCAACATAAGTGGCTTAAAAAGTCGTGTTTTTGTGTGTGCAGGATATTCGCTAGGACAAGACCTCAAGCTGAACCAGCACAACAGCGATGTATGTGTGTGTGTGTGTGTGATTATGTCTTTGTGTGTGTGTGTGTTTGTGTGTGTTTGCACGGTGTGTGTGTGACAGTGTGTGATTATGTATGTGTGTGTGATTATGTGCGTGTGTTTGCGTGTGCGCGCGTGTGTGTGTTGGATCACTGATTTGTGTGATAATCTTGTATGTGTCTGTCACACTCTCTGTGTATGTATCAGTCTCTGTGTGTCTGTATAACTTCATCGCTGACCCCAGATCTGTCAGGTCTTTTACCATCTTCGATCCCCGGCACTCGCGGCATATACAGTAATACCAAAAATGTGCAGGTCTACTTGATTCCTGTGCAGCTTGGGAATTCGCTGTTGGCTGGAATTGATCAGTTTCGCAGATTGGTACAGGTGTCACTGAGTTACGAAATCAATGATTCAGCAGAAATGTCCCCCACTCTGCACGAAAAGCAGCCAGACTGTGGTCAGTTTTTCGTGTCAAACTGAGTGGAAGGATGCCATCCTGGCCTATTCCTTGTAAAAAGGCTGGACTGAACTTGCAAGGCGTTCTGGCACTGGAAGGAATGTGACTCATAGTGGTGCGTCTATTGTTGGCTGCACGATGACTCCGTCGGTCAGTACCCGGTATAAGCACATAAGCAAAACTGACCAAACCGAAAAATGCAGAGCGGCCGAACTACGTAACACTAAATAATAATGATAATAATAATAATAATGAATACCAAATTAATCGCCCCTTCTCATCAGAGCTCACAGCGATGTACAATAGAAAAAGCGTGCACACGCATACACACACACACACCGGCACACTGACGCGCGCGCGCACACTGACACACGCGCACACACACACACACACACACACACACACACACTGGCACACACACACATACACACACACTGGCGCGCACACACACACACACACAGTGGCGCACACACCTGACACGCGCACATACTGGCGCACACACACACTAAAATATACTGATTGTAATGAGAGTAAACTGACGTCACGGCCCAAAGCGTGAGCTGCTGTAAATAAAAATCGAACGGGAATCCCGCTCGTACACGGAAACCGCTAAACACAGCCAGACAGACAGACGCGCGCATACCGTGCACACACTCACACACACACACTGACTGATAAGGCGCGCGTAAGTTCGGTTCTCTCTCCTCTCCACCCATACCCAATCAATTCCCTCCCCGGGCCCCACCAACCGCCATAATAATAATAATAATATGGACATAAGTTGACCTGGGAGATCGGAAAAATCTCCACTTTTAACCCACCAGGCGGCAGCGACCGGGATTTGAACACACGACCTTCCCGATTAGGAGGCCGACGTCTTACCATCACGCCACATACCGCTATTTCTTACTATTTCTTACGAGGAAACTTTTTATATGTAAAATGTTGAATTTTTAAATGTCCAATGTAAAGCGCCATGAGACTGTCATTTGGCGGTGAACAGCGCTATAGAAGAATGTTGTAGGCTATTGTTATTACACCAAGGCCCGGCAACACTTGAAATGACGGCCGCCAGCGGGCTATAACATAGGCTACAATGCAGGCCAATTACACGGCCACAACTGAGAACGGTTTAGGCAAAAGTTTTGCCATACTCTGCCAGTCAGTTAGTTTGGCTGCCAAGGTCGCCTGTCAGCAGTGACTCGGACTTGCCTCCACAACCGTAATTCAAACCCCGTCTGTTTCTATGGCAACACCGGCGATCGATCCAGGCGGCGTGGTGACAGAGTGGTTCACTGGTGACAGCGCACAGGCCGCTTGCAGTTGCAGCCACCTTGAGGCAGGAAACACAACCGGCTGTGCCGGTGTGACACGAAATTTGTACTCCACGAAAAATTGACTCCGGAGTAAAATTACTCCGAGTACACCTGTCGTACGAGAAAAGAACTCCCCAAGGAACGAAAAAGTTACTCCCTCCACAACATTTTTACTCCTCACATCTTTACTCCCAGTAAAAATTTCGTGGAGTACTTTCCCTTTGTTCGACGTAGGAAAAAAGTACTCGGCCCTGTAGGAAAGTTTTACTCCACGATTATTTTACTGTCAGAATAAGTTACTCCTCATGTTATTCTTGGAATAAATTAACACTTCTTAGTTTTTTTGGGTGTTTGTTTATTTGCTGGACCTGTTCTTTCTCAACATGTTGTTTGTTTGTTTGTTTGTTTGTTTGATTGTTTATTTGTTTGTTTGTTTGTTTTGCTTGTTTATATGTTTAAAGAATGAGGTCGTGACAGTGCCGTCTAAACTCTTGAAAAACCGAATCATCATGCATTTCTGGGGATGTCACCTCAAAAATGTGTATGTAAAGTTTCATGCATATGAAGGTCTGCCAAACAGTTTTCCAGGAGTTGTACACACACACACACTCGCACACACAGACACACATATACACACGCACGGACGTACACACACACACACATACACTAACACATACACACACACACACACACACTAAAACACACACACACACACACACACACGCACACACAGACTGACACTAACACGCGTGCTTCCTCTCTCACGTACGTGATGTACATGAGACACCCCCGTCTGAATTTCCAAGTCTAGTTGAAAATGTTACATTTTAAAAAGCTCCTGTGTTTGAACTTCATTTATGGCGAATCAAATTAATTTAGGCGCTGATTTATGTTAATCCCGGCCATAACCTGCTTCTTCAGCTCTGTTAGCTGATGATACGCTGTGTAATCCATGATGAGTACTAGGCTGTATTTCATGGTTATTGAAGTTAGTTTCTTCTGTTACCAAACCTTGCTTGCAAATATAATATAAATTATGCAAACGCGATTCGTCGCCTTTCAAAAACGTATTGATTAGAAGCACCTTCATTATTTTGTTAAGATGAGTTACGATATTGCGATTCAAACAATCGTACACCCGCTCAACTAGGACAACTATTTCGTTTTGTCTTTTACCAAACATTTACAAAATAAAACTCAATAACCAAGTATTTTTGAGAAAACTGAAAAACATTTAAAGGCACAGTAAGCCTCCCGTAAACCATCACAGAGCTCCCCGAGCGTCTACGTACAGTACAAGCATACTTCCATTTGAACGCTCACCGAACGGGAACATCCTGGCTGCTTTCTGTCGAGCGTGAGAAATTTTCAAAGAATTTATTTTCGTGGACTTGCTCCTGGTTTAAACAATGTTTTATTAAATCAAACATGGTACAACAATACAACGATAAACACTGCAATAGGGACACAAACTCAAGCGAACGCTTATATTACGCGTCCTACGTAGTTACACATTTAACAAAAATATGATGTCGGACAAACATTACTTATAAACTATGGAACTATCTAGGTCAACAGCATAGTTGAAGCTTGCTCCTCTACAACAATGGCGCCTCGTTTTGGTGCTGGACGGCTGTTATGAATATTCAATACCGGAAATCACGCCGCCCGGACAGTAAGCCTCCCGTAAACCATAACATATACTGTCAGGCTTTTACACACAGTACAAACACCCTTCCATTTGAACGCTCACCAAACGGGAACATCCTAGGTGCCCTACGTAAAGAGCGAGCAATTTTTAAAGAATTAATTTTGCAGATTGTCTCGAACACTTTTTGGACCCACCCATCAGGTCAAAAATGAGTTACTTCCCTTCGGGTCTCATTCTATCGATGTAAACTGGCGATAGCCGTGGATCGATGATTATCAAAATGTTTTTGGACCGTGGTGCGTTTTTGCGCTAGACCTAACTTTTGAAAATCTAAATAATAAAGTGACAGCTTGTTACACAAACATTCTTTAATCATAATAGAATTCTTTTTTCATCAAGACAAGATCAGTACAATTCGAAGTTGTGAAAGTTTGAAAAAAGAAAAGCCCGGAAGCAGGGTCACGCAAGGGTCGTAGCAGACGACGGTTTATGCATATCGCCGTTCCTCTCAACAGTCAAAAGAGATCGCTAGAGTTCTTGTGAACCACAGCCGTTTGTTTCGTGCATAAAAACGTGCTCACATCGAGTCGCATTCAAATGACTAACTGACGACTACATTGTGAAAAGGGGAAACTGGATCACACGGGTTCACGATGGCTCAGGGGTAAGATAAACCACGCAAAAATAAATTCTTTGAAAATTGTTCGCTCTTTACGGAGGGCACCGAGGATGTTCTCAATCGGTGAGTGTTTAAATGAAAGGGTGTTTGTACTGTGTGTAAAAGCCTGACCGTATCTGTGATGGTTTACGGGAGGCTTACTGTGCCTTTAAGGGGGAAGACTTGTCGAACTGAACTAGAGACTGGGGAATACCTGAAAATCAACCAGGACTCAGTTATATCGCCTTGCGGTTTCTGTAATTTTGAGTGATAATAGTCAATATGCAGTGATAAATAATAACTTTCACATTGATAACAGTAATTATTACTGTTGGCGCTATAGTATGACGTAAACTTCTGTTGCCGAATGAGGGTAAGAAATTATTCGTAACAAGGGGAATAAAAAAACGCTCGCGCTGGACCCGAGTACTCTTCAGACATTCACACACACACACACTCTCCCTCACTCCTTCTCTCTCTCCCTCTCTCTCTCTCTCTCTCACACACACACACACACACACACACACACACACTCTCTCTCCCTCACTCTCTCTCACACACACACACACATTCTCTCCCTCACTCCTTCTCTCTCTCCCTCTCTCTCTCTCTCTCACACACACACACACACACACACACACACTGACACACTCTCTCTCCCTCACTCCTTCTCTCTCTCCCTCTCTCTCTCTCTCACACACACACACACACACACACACACTACCACATCTCCATTCTAAAACACGTCACGTTCCAAATCAAAAGACGACATTCTATTTTCTTACGTCACTATTCTTGGTTTACGGTACCATTCGGCGGCTTTGCTACGAGTATGGCATAGTCTTGGTTTGCCGAGACCTTGCACCGTTCTATCAGACTGCCTGGCTGGCTGTTGCACCGCGAATTCCTCCCACCGCCAAGTCGTTTTTTTGTGGTTTATTTCGCATTTAGGTCCCAGGTAACATTATGAAGTTTTAATACGATCAATCGGACCTATTATCAAGTTAGTGTATCAACTTTTGAACGAACTGCGCCCAGTAGTTTCCCAGCAATAAGCTGTTAAGTCGAGACACACAGACAGACAGACAGACAGACACACAATTAAAGTCTGCTGGACCCTTGTACTAGCGTACTCGGGGATAATATTTTGTAATGGTAATAATAATGTCTTGTAAAATGTGTTAGGGGAGTAAAATATTCGTACGAAATTTTTACTCGGGAGTACACCTGTCGTGGGGAGTAATTTACTCGTGCTATGGGGGAGTAATTTTTTCGTGAAGGGGACGAAATTTTTACTCGGGAGTACACCTGTCGTTGGGAGTAATTTTCTCGTGTTAGGGGGGAGTAATATTTTTGTAAGGGGAGTAACATTTTCACCGTACGAAATCTTTACTCGGGAGTAAACAATTCGTGGGAGTAATTTTCTCGTGTTACACCGGTGCGACAGCCTGCTTGAGCCTGTTGTTATGTCGCCGGTGTGACGTTTTCATCTTTCGCCGTGTTAATATTTCGCTTCTCGGCCTCGTTGATCATACACTCTACACTGAACAAAAAAACACCCTTCGATAGTACTGATGAACGACCTTGTGTACCTTACATTCATGGGGCCAAATTTGTCCAACCAATTTGTTTTATTTAACTTAGAAATTTGATTCATCCTAAAATGTTTTCCTTCTTACTCAAGGGACGTAACCACTCCGTACACGTTTTCGAAGAATTGCGATTTTGGGGGTGAAATCTATTACATTTTACCACCAATTAGTCTTCACATGCAAGAAACTGACATGCTTTTTGTCCATAAATAATTTCACTTCTTAATTTTACCAGGAAACAACATTTCAGTCTTGAGTATATGTCGAGGGGGAAATATGTACACAGGCAAAAGATGAAATCGTGACACCGGGGCAGATGTTGCCCGTCACTCACATTACTGCCGGCAAAACCAAAGCCTGTACATTCTATACTGTGTCAGTTACGGCCGCAGTTGTCTCATGCCTGTAAGGGCCCCGTCACACAGCGGCTACGTCCTTACCACGACCATGCCGAGTCACTCCGATCTGACGAAAAGTTATCAAATCGGGGCATATCGCCGTCAAAATCCAGAGCGTGGCCAATCGTGGGCCAAAGTGGGAGGATTTCCATGCGCGTGGTTTGGTCGGGGTGGGATCTGCTAGACTGATCGGGAAGCTGCACTTATTTTGAACTGCGCAAAACAAGCGTACGGACGGGTCGTGGTGCAGTACAGTCTTAATGTACTGTAGTTTTTTTTATATTTGCCATGTGCTGGATTTTGACGGCGATTATACCCCACCTTCGAAGATGAATGGACCTGATGGTGGTTTTATCACGACCACAGAGATCTCACCACGATGCTACCACGCTGCTTGTACGATAATTGCGTTCCCGCTTGTTGCCATTTAAGCGAAGGGAGAGCGTGCAGCTTTGCCGACCCCACCCCGGCCGATCAAACCACGCTCACAGTGGAGATCCTCCCACATTTGGCCCACCGGATTGGCCACGCTCTCGGACAATTTTACAACGTAGTAGAAGCGGCGTCTGTGTGTGACTATGTTAGCCTACATTGTCCGTGCGTGGTCTGTTTGTAGCTTTCTGCCTTGTCAGTGTCTGTCTCTCTCTCTCTCTCTCTCTCTCTCTCTCTCTCTCTCATTTACTCATGCATATGTATTCAGTATTGTTTTCACTACGTTACATATACGACGCTTAATATTTGTGTATAATATGTAATGTGTAAATATTCATATGTTGTTGTTTTTCTCTACCTTTTTTTCTACATGAATCTCCGTGTAAATATGTGATTAGATTAGTCCCCTCTCTGGGCGAGGGCTGGTTGAAAAAAAAGCTCGTTGTATTGCTTATGCCACAACCCTCGAAAAATAACATTTGATTTGATTTGATTTGATTTGATTTGATCTCTCTCTCTCTCTCTCTCTCTCTCTCTCTCTCTCTCTCTCTCTCTCTCTTTCTTTGATTTGATTTGATCTCTCTCTCTCTCTCTCTCTCTCTTTCTTTGACTGTTTGATTTGATTTGATCTCTCTCTCTCTCTCGTCTCTCTCTCTCTCTCTCTCTCTCTCTCTCTCTCTCTCTCTCTCTCTCTCTTAATCTGACTACGTCCTGTCAATGAAACACCTAAGTCTTGAGAGTTATCAATATCAGTGAGTGCCAGTATCCCATCATGCCGGTTACTTATCAAATCAAGCCAAGTCAAATAAAGATTTTCCGTTAATTAACTCCTTGGCGGTCAATGTACACTTAAAACGCCTGTACAATTGAATGAATAACGGAAACTTAACACAGATTTGAGAAACAATTCACGTAAAAAATACAATTATTGACGCCGGAAAAAGTGTGTGTATGAACATGTTCATCTTCGTACAAGTACAATATGAAAAAACAACAAGTAGGAAGCAACAACAACAACAACAACAACAACAACAACAACAACAAAGGGCAAGTATTGAAACAAATTGTCACAAGATTTGCACAGCTTTCTCTGCAACATTTCCAACTTCATGTTATCCGCAATTACGAAGGTTATCTATTCGCGCTCCGTCCATTACTGTGCGTTTTTTTCTTCAAGCTTTTCTTCAGTCTAGTCGCAGTTTTCAATTTATTTTCTACACATCATTCAAATGTCTGCTACACATAAGAGGACATAGGTGATTGCAGTCTTATGCCGCTGCGTTTAGAAAGTTTGACTGTAACAATTCCCCCCTGCCATTTCACGGCTGATTCCGGGGAATAACTAGGATACTAACTTAAACATTAGAAATATTTGTATATCTTATTTACAAAATTTAAAAATAGAGAGGTCTACTGCCACTAGGATGGTTCGCTCTTTTTATGTTTGTATTTACTTGCACAAAATTTCAACCGAAAGTAAACTCAAGGCTGGTGAAACTGTGATTGTGCGTGACATTGAAACTTTGATTCTACCTGATTCTACCGTCTGATAAATGGCATTCTTTTAGCACTGTTCTGTAGACCTGTTCATATGGAACACATGTGATCGTTTGAGCATCAGTCTAGCAGCGACTCTGAGTAAAATACCTCAGTGAGCAGCGAACATGGTTTTCCAAACATAACAACAAGTGGTACCCCTGCGCTATCGCGACTCAGAATAAAACCTTTTTCACACACAGTTGCCTCCCTTCGTCGTGATACCAAGCCACCGCGAGATGGCGTTACATGCGCTAGACCTAAATATTCGTCCGCGGTGTCAAAATATAGGTCTTAGAGAAAGTTGATGCCTGTAAGGGAAATGCAAGGTGTATTGAAACAAACAACTTAAAATTAATGTCATACGATATTAAAGGGAACATGTTGATATGAATTAGTTGTTCTTCTTTCAAGATGCTTTCGCAGCGCAGCTGGAACGCCTCATTATCTTCCTTATTTGGGAAATTATAATGCATGCGCGCGCACCTCTGGCGTCTCGTCCTCGTCCCCGCCATCTTAGCAGTTCGTAGTCCTTTGTTTGCGTTGGCCGAGCGTGAGACGGTAATGTTTGCTCTGTTTGATGGCTTTTTTGTGTGTGTAAAGTTGTTGCATGTTTTGTAAGGTTGAGGCTTATTTCTTGTGAGGTTAAGGAAGTACTTTTATCACTTCTGATCGTGAATTCATGCTACATTTGTGTCATTTAGCTGCTTTCCTGAGATATAGGCCTTGACTTGCACCGGTCGCCTTTGGCTAGCGCGGCACGATTACACCAGAAAATGTCCCTGATCGCATGTTGCGCTAATTAAAATGGGGCTGTTTCGAAACGAGCTACCTAGCCACACTACGGTATGGTCTAATATTTGTAGATGAAATGCTAGGTCGTTCAGATTGCATCTCGGCAAAAACACTCATTGTAACTGTAACTTGTAAGTATGCGTCGCCGTTTTCCTGGTCCCCTTGTCCGATCGAGCGAAGGGCGCGTAGGCAGGTTGCAGAACTGTGAATTACCCAAGGACATTCGATTCAGGGATGTTGCTACAACTTCATACCTGTAAGACAAATGTCCTCAGCTCTTCATCAGCAATAGGGCATTTGACCGCTTTCACAAATTAAAAAATTTGAAGTAGGTCATCTTGTTTGCAAAACATAGTTTTCCTCCAAAATCATGTGCGTACACACTTCAAGTTAACCCACAGACATATATCATATTTATCCTACATACGTGAGACACCCGTGAGATAATAATCGTTCAAATCACACGTGTGTATATCATGTAAATGAGGTCATGTCAAGCAAGTCTGGCAGGGACCTGTTTTTCCACTGCTTATGATGCCAAAGTTACCGAGACAAACGTCATAGAAAAAAAATTGCCCTCGATGAATTTTTAGAACTAACAGGTCACGCCACACTTTCAGAGTAACGTTTCTTTGCTTTGACGTAATAGATTGCAGGAGTCTTTAGAAGAGATCGAGGTTCTAAAACAAGTGTCTTCAATTTAACTGCCTCGACTGCAGGACATTTTCAGTAAAATACACGTAAGTACAGTATGTAAGATAAACAGAATACCACATGGCTTGCTGTGTCATACCAGATTTACACTCGCTGCTTTTTTAAATAGTGAACAGCTCGCTTTCGCTCGCAATTCAATATTTAAAAAAAAAAAACCTCGTGTAAATCTGGTACGACACAACAAGCCATGTACAGTATTCTCTATAAGCTTATATACAGAACATTTGTACACATATTGTTTCAGTAATGTAGTTTCAAATAGGACAGGTGTGTGTGTTCGGAAGGTGAAAGGAAAGCGGACTTAGTGTAACTGAGTGTATTCGATTGACTAAAACACGCATCAGTGAGAGTGTTCTTGTTTTGATTTCAGCCATCTATACATGCGTTTGTTTGCCTTTAAATCTTTACAATGAACGTCGAATGTCGAGAGTAATATAAATTCCAGTAGAGTAAAAATTATATAAAATAAAATAAAATCATATATTCAGTAATTCACTTCGAGAGTTATCTCCGCGAGAGAGAACATTTGAATTTAAACTATTTTAAAGAGAGAGATAAAAAGAGGAAGAAGGGGATCCCTTAATTATAGAGGGTCGCGGGAGGGGGGCTGGGTTAACTTCCTTTTTTTACATTTAGTCAAGTTTTGACTAAATGTTTTAACATAGAGGGGGGAATCGAGACGAGGGTCGTGGTGTGTGTAGAGCGATTCAGACTAAACTACTGGACCGGTCTTTATGAAATTTGACAGAGTTCCTGGGTATGATATCCTCAGACGTTTTTTTCATTTTTTTGATAAATGTCTGATGACGTCATATCCGGCTTTTCGTGAAAGTTGAGGCGGCACTGTCACGCTCTCATTTTTCAACCAAATTGGTTGAAATTTTGGTCAAGTAATCTCCGACGAAGCCCGGACTTTGGTATTGCATTTCGGCTTGGTGGCTTAAAAATTAATTAATGACTTTGGTCATTAAAAATCTGAAAATTGTAAAAAAAAAATTATAAAACGATCCAAATTTACGTTCATCTTATTCTCCATCATTTTCTGATTCCAAAAACATATAAATATGTTATATTTGGATTAAAAACAAGCTCTGAAAATTAAATATATAAAAATTATTATCAAAATTAAATTTTCGGAATAAAAAAACCACTTTCATCTTATTCCTTGTCGGTTCCTGATTCCAAAAACATATAGATATGATATGTTTGGATTGAAAACACGCTCAGAAAGTTAAAACGAAGAGAGGTACAGAAAAGCGTGCTATCCTTCTCAGCGCAACGAATACCCCGCTCTTCTTGTCAATTCCACTGGCACTGCCTTTGCCACGGGCGGTGGAGTGACGATGCTACGAGTATACGGTCTTGCTGCGTTGCGTTGCGTTCAGTTTCATTCTGTGAGTTCGACAGCTACTTGACTAAATGTTGTATTTTCGCCTTACGCGACTTGGTTTAGTCAAGTTTTGACTAAATGTTTCATAGAGGGGGGAATCGAGACGAGGGTCGTGGTGTATGTGTGTGTGTCTGTGTGTGTGTGTAGAGCGATTCAGACTAAACTACTGGACCGATCTTTATGAAATTTGACAGAGTTCCTGGGTATGATATCCTCAGACGTTTTTTTCATTTTTTTGATAAATGTCTTTGATGACGTCATATCCGGCTTTTCGTGAAAGTTGAGGCGGCACTGTCACGCTCTCATTTTTCAACCAAATTGGTTGAAATTTTGGTCAAGTAATCTCCGACGAAGCCCGGACTTCGGTATTGCATTTCAGCTTGGTGGCTTAAAAATTAATTAATGACTTTGGTCATTAAAAATCTGAAAATTGTAAAAAAAAATTTATAAAACGATCCAAATTTACGTTCATCTTATTCTCCATCATTTTCTGATTCCAAAAACATATAAATATGTTATATTTGGATTAAAAACAAGCTCTGAAAATTAAAAATATAAAAATTATGATCAAAATTAAATTTTCGAAATAAATTTAAAAACACTTTCATCTTATTCCTTGTCGGTTCCTGATTCCAAAAACATATAGATATGATATGTTTGGATTGAAAACACGCTCAGAAAGTTAAAACGAAGAGAGGTACAGAAAAGCGTGCTATCCTTCTCAGCGCAACTACTACCCCGCTCTTCTTGTCAATTTCACTGCCTTTGCCATGAGCGGTGGACTGACGATGCTACGAGTATACGGTCTTGCTGCGTTGCATTGCGTTCAGTTTCATTCTGTGAGTTCGACAGCTACTTGACTAAATGTTGTATTTTCGCCTTACGCGACTTGTTTTAAATTTCGGTGTTTTGAAGTGTGAAGAAATAGCCGTTAAAAAAAAAAAAAATGATTTCGTCAGTCCGGTAAGAACTCCGCAATCACGGTTACTTTGTCTTCTGTTACCAAATCACAAAAGGAGAGACAAAGACATTTTATACAAATACTTAAAAACTGATGATTTCCAAATGACAGCAAGATTCACTCTACTAAGTTTTCCAGACCGTACCAGTTTATTTTTAGGGTTCTTTAAAAAAAAAAATTAAAAAAAAGCATGTTCATGAGGCAGACAATATTTAATTTCTGTATGACGTGGATGATTTGTAAGTCAAAATGTTTTAAACGTCCTTTAGGCCCCCCCCAAAAAGTTGTATGTTTCTGGTAACATGGCTACAAAAAAAATAGGGTAGGTAGGTAGGGTTTTTTGTTTTTTGGTCAGGGTAGAAAATAACTATTCAGTGACGCAAAGAGACTGGACTTAATATACAAAAAGACAACACATTACAAAACAAATGAGACGAAAGGGATGCAGGGTTATCCCCCTTGTGTCTGCTGTCTGTTACTTTCGTTTTGGCGCTTTTTTTTAAATCTTTTTTTTTTTACAAATGCAATAAAAAAAAAAAATCAAGGGTCGGTGGGGAAAAACTAGGTAGGGTCGGGTGACCAGAAACATACAACTTTTTTTGTGTGCCTTATCTATACTTGATGTATTTCACATGACATGAGCTTACTGTGGTATAGGAAACGCATCTATTGGTCTTATTTAGCAAATACAGTGTATACAGAAAAAGATTCTTGCAACAGTTACCCGACCAGCCTTATTTTATGCTCAAAGCCCAAACTCTTTAACTGTCTACAAGCAAAACATTTAACAGAAAAGAAGCTTTGCAGGTTTACAGTGATCGCGCTAGGTATTTTTCAAACCGGTATGACGTCATGAGCTGGCTACAAGGCTCTCACGAAAATCCGTAAGCTTGCCAAGGCAACCAGTAAAAGACAAACAATGACTTACAATACATTAAATCAATGTCAGTGATATGCCGACGTTCCCCCCCCCTCAAAGCAACTGTCGCACAACTTGACAGTGACACATCAGCAGCCGCTGTGCGAGAGAGAGAGAGACTTCCGAAATAAAATAGGAAAGCAAATAGTAATCACGCAACTGGAAGACTTACTCACTAGTTACTTACTGTTACAGTTTCACTTTCGCCTAGTCTTTGTTGTCAAAAGGTTTTCACGCGCAGAGCCAACAGCATTTCTATGACTTAGCGATTTTGAATTATCTTCGAGAGATGAATGTTGAAAATTTCGACAACCTCTTGTGTAACCATTTTTGGGATGTGTTTTTTTGCAATCTTCACAAAACATGAGAAAGTTCTCCCCCTCTGTCCGCAACCACAGAAACTCTTTGCACCATTTTTGACTCACATGCGAAGCAAAAGTGAGTCTATGCCGTCCGGAAAACTTTAACGTTGGATATTTCTTGGACACTATTCAGTCTATCAGTACCAAATTTGGCAAGATGGTGTATGATGACAAGGCCCCAAAAAACGTACATAGCATCTTGACCTTGCTTCAAGGTCAAGGTCGCAGGGGCCATAAATGTTGTCTAAAAAACAGCTATTTTTCACATTTTCTCTGAAGTTTTTAAGATTGAATACCTCACCTATATATGATATATAGGGCAAAGTAAGCCCCATCTTTTGATACCAGTTTGGTTTACCTTGCTTCAAGGTCAAGGTCACAGGAGCTCTTCAAAGTTGGATTGTATACATATTTTGAAGTGACCTTGACCCTGAACTGTGGAAGATAACTGTTTCAAACTTAAAAATTATGTGGGGCACATGTTATGCTTTCATCATGAGACGCATTTGGTCACATATGATCAAGGTCAAGGTCACTTTGACCCTTATGAAATGTGACAAAATAAGGTAGTGAACCACTAAAAGTGACCATATCTCATGGTAGAAAGAGCCAATAAGCACCATTGTACTTCCTATGTCTTGAATTAACAGCTTTGTGTTGGATGACCTTGACCTTGGCAGTTCTTAGTGTATGATGTCATTGCTAGGTTTAGTTATTTGACCTTGACCCTGAAGGTCAAGGTCATGTCAAGGTCAAGCATGTGAGTCGTATGGGCTTTGCCCTTCTTGTTCCTGAAATCGTTTGACAGTGGAAGATGCCGATGTTGGTTTCTTTGCCGCCGCTTGAGACTCGGGCTCTGCAGATGTACTAGGCCGTGAAGTACTTTCAGTTCCTTCATTCAAAGGCCTTTTCTCACCTCTTGGGGGTAGAAAAGACAGTAAAGATCGTTGCTTCTTCATCGCAATCGACTCGCCTCACAATAATCAGCTGTATGTAGACAAAGATCTAAGCTGGTGTGAGTACGTGATTTCCCGGTATGTTGCTATGTCGGCTATAGTTAGACGCGGTCCCTTATAACATAAACTGAAAGATTTTACGACGGACCGGGAACTGAAAGAAATGGCGCGAAAAGTATGATGTCTGATTTTTGACATGTTTGACACCTTGACATCAAGTGTCGTCAATGAAGACATAATCGCAACATTGTAGCGCTGTCACAACAAGCCATCCAAATCTCTCTCTCTCTCTCTCTCCCTCGTACTGACAAACGATTTTTGTAATTAGGCCCAAAAAAAAAAATAGTCTGTTTACGGTAACCCGACCGACCCTATTTTTTTCGCGCGACCCTAGACTTTTTTTGGCATTTGGCCCAAAAAAAAATTTTTTAGATTAAAAAAAATCTTTTCTTTTTTTGTGCAAAATAATGTAAAAATATGGTTTTTTGGAGAAAAAAAAAAAACAAATCCCGACCTACCGACCCTATTTTTTTGGCCTATGTTACCGTAAACAGACCTATTTTTTTGTTTGTTGGCCTTACTACTTTTTTTTTTACCGGTCAAACCAAATAACAATCGGTACGTCTGACCGACATCCACTTTTTTTTCCGGTATTGGCGAATCTTAACCGGTAAAATACCGGAAATTACCGGTAAACGCTATCCCTGCTTACACCTGGATGTTCAAGAAAGCCTCAAGAAGAGAGATTTATTGTGTGATTTGACATCGCTCTGTGGCATAGGTTGTGTGGGAGTAATTCAATCTACCTTCTTATTATGTTGCCTTTCATCGCCAAACCCCCCCCCAGCCATTCTCTAGACCAAGTATTCATTATTTCCTTATTTATTTGCAGATGTCATACCTGAACCTATACTGAAGCTGGCAGCATGGATCCAGAGTCTTCAACCAAGTTCATAGGGTCTTTGACCAAATTCCTTCAGTCATTGTGTAACGGCTATGTGGAATTTGAAGATGGCGTTGAACTGATTGGTCACATATACCTCAGTGTAGACACAGGGAAGAGGGGAAGGAAAATTGACTACATTCTCAATGAGAAGGTTTGCAAAAGTGACAATTCAGTGACATTCATCAGCAATAGCTTTCATGCTCAGCCAGACTCAAAAGGGAAAGCAGCATCTGGTAAGGAGGGTGATAGCAAGAAAGATGATGGAGAGACTTCAGACTCAGATTCAGTGGTTAAGAGTACCAATGTTGGAACCCTTCCTCATCGAACTTCACAGGGTTCGCGTTCACTTCCCTCTCCAAACCAACAACGAAGCAGTGTGCAGGCTGGTACAAAAAGACCTGGGTCCCCTCTAAAGGCACCTACACCCCCTCAGAGACGTGCTCCCACACCACCATCACAGAGGCGCATGCAATCATCAGCAGCCAAGGGACCATCAGGAAGTCCAGCATCCAAAACGGTACCATCATCGCCCTCATCATCCAGCCAAGACAACATTCCCTCGCCATCACCATTGAGAAAGAGAAGTGAGACTAGTCAGCCACCCAGTAATCAATCTGAAAATGCGGGTGCTGACAACGATACTGATCATTTGATGCCTCCAAATATTGTGCCAATCAACCCCACTCCAGACCTTGCCAGCTTTCTTGGTTCTCTTACTGGAGATAACCACAGCTCAAGGGATCAGAGGAGCCCACTCCGTGATACAAAACCAGACACTGACGTTACTTTCATCAAAGAAGAGTTTATGTCTGAGCCCTCCAGTTGTGCTCAGGCAGGCAGCAGCGGACAGCATTCAGGTAATGTCACCATTGTGAAAGATTTAACCCGTTCATGATTTTAGTGTGCATTCAAGTTTTTTGTTATTGCTTTTCCTAATCCTATGCCCACAATGAACTGTAAATGGGAAATAATCTACTTTACTAGTGCACTTTGACAAGTGACAGGTACACCTGTTCTTGAAAGAATCATGCTTTTCTTGACATACCATTTTAAGTGTTGTATTTTTTTTATGTCCTGTTATCACATTTACACTCAAGTAGATTATTTGTCTTTGCACAGTGCATTCTTTCAACTGGTTCATGTTTTTATGCAGGTCGCTCAGGTGACGACGGTTCTGGTCTGTATCCTGTGATGTTACACCAAAACACCTCAGTCTTTCCAAGTACCAGTGCTGGTTACCCCCCTGGTGGTTTCTCCGGTGGTGCATCTGCTACAGCCACGTCCCAACAACCAGCTTTCCCAGGCAGCTCTACCTCATCAGACCTCTTCAACCCCGTCCCAGGCACATCACAGGATGGCACCGACCCATCAGGTGGGTGTCCCTTCTCTAACTTAAAATATCACTCGTCCACACAGAGAAGCAGGTCCATGTGTCATGGAGAGAGTCCAAATCAAAAGTATATGTCCAACTGACCTATTCCCTCTTAGTCTGGAAACAATGCTGAATGAACCTCAGACCTTTTTTTGGACCTGACAGATTACTTGGGTTTCAAAACATGCAAGTCGTTCATCTCTAAAAACAAGGCTACCTTCAGATCATGGATTTATTTATCGAAGTTAAAGAGGCAGAAGTAAGGTGACACATGAATTCTTCTGAACGTTGAGTTTTTCTGTACAAACATTTTCTCTTGCTTTAACTGAAGTTATTTTTACCTCAGTTCTTCTAAAATGTCTTTAGGGTTTAATGCAGGCTTTCTCTCAAGTTGCACACCCAATATGAAGCCCTATTTTATGTCAGTACTATTTTGGGGGGGGGGGGGGGGGGGGGAGGTAATTCTGGGTGTACCTGAATGATAGTAAAGATACAGAACCTAACGTGTTCAGGGGCAAGTTCTTTTTGTGTGTAAAGAGTACAGTAGGCACTAAATCCACAACCACCCTTAGCCATTTTTTAAACCTAGTCAAATTTTCTTGTGTAAAGTGTACCTGGGATGGGAGCGGCTTCATTTAAAGCTGTAATTGTCATTGAACAGGTTTCCCCAAGACTTGTAGATACAGAGTCTCTGAAAGACTTAATGCAGAAAGTGAAACACCCCTAGCCCTGATAATTACATGGGTGGGAGTCCAAAATGTTGCCAGGACTGAACATTTTGGAAGGCCGGGGTACAGGCGCCGCTAAGGCTGCTGGGGGGTCTAGGGGGGCAGCGCACCCCAGCCGAAAATGAATTTTAGGGAGGGTTTAGGTGGCCTCTCTTGACTTGTAAATTTTAGAACAAACAAGCTTTTTGGAGATGCATAATACATGTATATACATCTTGTAAACTTGAAGGTTTTTGTAACTGACCAGCTGAAAATTAATTTTAGCATTTCACGAGGGGGCTATTTGAACCTCTGCTGGCTTTAAAACTGATAACAGAAAACAAACAAAATCAAAAACCTCTATACTTTAAGATGTTTGGTTGTATCACTCTTGCTATGGGGTCTACAAAAAAATTTCAAGAAGGGTTTTTAGAAGCTCCAATAAGCAAAATCTTAAAATTGGAGATGCACAAAAGTAAAAAATCTTGTAAACTTGAAGGTATTTGTAACTAACCAGCTGAAAGTGATTTTATAGCAATTCAAGAGTTGCTATTACTTGTAGCTTAGGATTTTATCATTGCAGGTGGTATATTCTCAAATAATTCTTGAACCATAACTTGAACCGAATGAGAAACAAGTTTCAAGTCAGTTTGACTTGAGTTTTGACCTTCAAAAGGGCTAACTGCCCAGGTTATAAAAGAAGGTTTAGACAAAAACAGAAACCGCCAGAGTTATATCCCTTGCTAATGCTATACAGTCTTCTGATGCTGCTTTTCAATTCATCATTTCAGGAGTTATATTCTAAAATTATTGTTGAATCATAGCTTGAATTAAAAGAGATATGTTAAAATTAAGTGTGTTTCACTTGCAAACTTTCTAAAGGACTCAATGTATCAGAAGGTAAATACCACTGGTTCACAGATTAGGAATGCAAATGTTTTCTACCACACCACTGAAGGTCTCAGAATCCCTGCAAGTGGGGTATATAAAGTTGTGGGTGAGCAGAGTTTTCAAATAGATAGCAACTGAGATGCCACATTCGCCAGGATGACATGACATTGCTGCTCCCCTACATGTCACTCAATTTGGTATTGGTGAAAGGTAGTTGACCTGTTCACAGAACGGAGTGTAAACAACAGCTGCCAGGGATTAACAAAAAAAAGTATTAAAAAAAAATCAAAAATTCTTCCTGGGAAGGAAATTCATCAGGGACGGAAGAAATCCCACCCCTGTAATTAAGATCACACCATACTCCCCTTGATATTTATTAGGCCAAAAAAAATTAGGTGTGGTTACGGTAACATAGCCAAAAAAAATAGGGTAGGAAGGTAGGCAATCACTTTTTTTTTTAACTTTTTTTTCTAATGTGTACAAATTAAACCTACTTGACAGGGAAATAAGTGTGCGACTCGGGCGATTTTGCTTTCATTGCGTTTTCTGCACTTTTTTTTTGTTTTTTGTTGACAAATGTAATAAAAAAGTTATAGGGTCGGCCCCTAAAAATAGGGTAGGTCGGGTTACTTTTTTTTTAGGCCTTCGTAGTACGAGATCCTTTATCTGAGTTTTCTGGATGAGGAACACTACTGGACCTGACCTAATTTGTTTTAAGAAGTTAGATGCAATTTTGAGAGAAGGTTCTTGCACTATTTAGTTTGTAAAACACATGGACTTGCTGCGTTGTATGGGCGAGACTTGAAAGCATGAACACTCTGTTTAAGCATGGTGGAGTTGCCCCTTGTCAAATTTCTTTTAGTAGAATGCTTGCACATGTTCAAATAAAGGACAAATGGTATGGTCTCAAAAAGTTGCTGTGTAGGTAATTTCCGAATTTCACAAATTCATGTTGACAAGATGCTATTTCATTATCCGGTCATGCTGACGCGGATGATAGGGCACAGCAGTAAGAAGTGATCCTCCACTGTTAAGTGAGATAACTAAGATGTCTGTTTTTCCCTGCATCTTGAATTTTCAAGTCACAATCTTAATTAAAAGACTGAACATTGCAAGTTATAACGTTTCTGTTGGGCTAAATTTGCAATTCCTGTTCAGCCAATTTTGGGAGAGGTGTGAGCTGGTATGTCAGCCACTCTCATGCTTTCATGAGGTTTGGCTTTTACCAATAGCGATAGGCGACTTTGCATCATTGAAAAAGTGTGCGCATTAAAAGTAGTTCACTTAAATGAAACGAAGTTTATTCATAAATTCGTTAAAGTTAGCGGGACATGTCATTGAACTCTGCCACTACATGCTGCGTCAAGAGTGTTCATGTGTTCAAGTGTTGATGCTATGTCAATGATCTCCAGGAAGGCAGAAAGAACCCTTATTACATTTCAAATGAGCCTTCATGTAGGTCATTTTAATGTGTTATTGAGTAAATGAATTAGTAATGTAAGATTGGTGTAAGGGAAGGCTAGTTGTGCTGGTGCTGTAAGTTAATTTGTCCACATGCAAAAATGTGCAAAATTGAAAGAACAAAAATTGTCATTACTTTCCAATCTGGTCGGGTAATTTGTAACTTTGTAAAGAGAATGAAAGGGTGCTCAAGTATTCTTGGTGTCAACAGCACACATTGCCTTCAAAAGAAATCATTCCACCTGGCATGTAAATGTACCATTCCTGCTACCTTGTTGAATAGTAGATGAAAAATCAAGTGCAATTCTGATAATATATGTGTAACGCCAGTTTTGAAATAGATTTTCTTGTGTCCATGTGACCATCAGAACTGTTTATATTAATGAAAAGATCAAATGATTTTGATGGAAAGAAGTACAGTGCTGTTCTGTTCCCTTTTTGGGAGTTGTATGGTGGAATGATTTCTTATTAAACATTAGCATTCACCACAAGATAAAATGTTGTTGGAGAGGGCCTGGGCTGACAGGTAATAGCCTGGAAAGTTCTTGCTGAAAATTTGTTAAATCCTGAAAGTGCAAAATTTTATTGGCCAGTTTTCCCCTGCTGTTTTGGCTTTTAAGAAATTGTTTCTTTCTGATTTCGGCTATGATTTTGGCTCTTGTGAACTTTCAAGGTTGTTCCTGAAGTAGGTATATGTCCAACAGGGATGAAAGAGAAGAATGAGGAGCTCCATTAACGGAAATATGGCAATTCAAAATTTTTGGGTGGTTGAGAGGCCGCACTGGACATATTTTGCAAAGATAAAAGAAATGCTACATTTTTGACTACTCTAATGTTCCTTTCATCCCTGTTATGCGCCAGGTCAGATGACTAGGATGTTCGGTAGGGCTGGTAGGCAAAATTTGATAGGCAATTTTTTTTTTTATTGCAAGTAAAGTTTAGGCACTAGGCTGCTTCTGCCCCCTGTCCTTCAGAAAAAGAAAAGGTGTGTTAAGGAACAAATAAGCGCAATGCATTATCTTAGATACGGTAGTCATGATAGGTCAGACTGAAATTTTAATAAAGAAATGTAAGGATTTTTCCCAATCTAGATGTAGGGTTAATGGATAGGATGCTAGGAAAGGTTAGCCTGCTTTTGGGTAAATGCAACAGGACCCCCTGATGCCCAGACCCTTACACTTTTCAACAACAATCACATGCACCACAAGAGGTCTTGAGAGGAAAGGTTGACATGTCTAGTTCTGATTAAATTGCTACGGCTGCAAAGTGCAGTGCATCGCAACGCTTCACTTCACAGCGCTTCTTCATGGACTGAGGAAAAGGTTTGTTCTCCAGTTCTGTCGAATTCAAGACCCTGTGGACATCGTTTGTGCACATCATCTTTGCGTCAGTCGAGTCTGTTACCTGATGTGTTGTGTGGATTGGACCAAACAACTGGATAACAAAAGGATAGTGAGGAATTTCTTCGGCGTGTTATTCATTGGAGAGGCAGCTTATTTTCAACAAGGGAATTGGCAATTTCTGAATAACCTGCAGTTGTAAGCTGAACCCTAAACTGGGATTGTTCTTGTTTCTGTCAAATGAAGTTAAACAATACTGTGAGAAAGAGGGAGTGTTGTAAACTGGGTGGGTGGGTGAACCATGCCTTAGATTGGGTGGGTGTTTATGTGTATGCCGGCATGTGAGTTGGTATTTACAGATTCAGTCTTCTCTGTCTGATACATTTTTAGTGATTTTTGTTATTGAAAAGGCTGTGTTGCCTACAAATCTCAGGTTTGCTGAGGAATTCCTTGTCCTTTTTGAAAGCTCATTTATTACGAGATGTAACAACCTTCTGGTATTTTCTATCTGCAGTGATGGGCAGAGGGCAACCTAAGAAAATACAGCATCCAATTGCTGGTGGATTCATATCTAAATCGGTCAGTGGGCTAGAGTCTTACCAGTGCAGTTACTGTGGCAAGCAATATGCTTGTAGACACACGTGTGAAGGACATGTGAACAAGCACCATTTGCAGCTAAAACCGTACGCTTGTGAAAAGTGCCAGAAACTCTTCTATTACTACAGTAGTATGTTGCGTCACACTAAACTTTGCAGTCGTGTTCTGTTACAACCACAGTGATAGAGGTTTCAGCTGTACTTTGCGTGGAATTCCGCTACGTCATGAGCATTTTGTGTAAAAATTATTGTGTACCCAGATGCTTTCCAGTTTTAATAGAACGTGAGTGTTTTGCATAATGCTAAATTGATAGTCGCTCATTATTGTTGTGTTGCAGTTTTCTGTGTATTTGCTAAGGTGCTGTAATATTTTTGTATTGTTACAGTTTTTCAAGAGAACCATTCTTTCAGTGGTAAAGATTCAAATTGGGCAAGACATGCTTCCCAGCTTCTTGGAGGCTCAAAGGACTCTTTGAACTCGATGGAAAAGCGACATGTTTGCCCTTACTGTGAGAAGTCTTTTCTCTTTCGAAATGACTTTATGGGGCATTTGAACTCGAAACACTTTAACCAGCGCCCATATGTCTGCAAATATTGTAGCAAGTCTTTTCCTTATAGTCAGTCTCTTAGACGACACACATTGATGCTTCATAAAGTACACAATTAGCCCAGGCTGACATTGCAATTTTACCCGGAGAAGAAGTTTTGTGTTTGTGAAAATAAATAGAGGATTAGAGGGAGGAATTTTTTTTGTTTTTTGGAAGGGCTTCTACGCTCAAAGAACTTTCTTCCTCTTCTTGTCAGCTTGAGACCTGACTGGATGACTTCAGAAGACTGATGTTACTGTGTCTTCTGTGTGCAGCCTTTGTGGCTCGACTGCATACTGGTGATGCTGAATTCTTGGAGGCTTGTGTTGATCAGCAACTCATGCATGCCAAATCCCCCTTTTCTTGCAAATTGTGTGGAAAACAATACAGAAACAAAATCGACTGTGAGGGTCATGTAAACAGTCTGCATCTTCATCGTAAACCATTCGTGTGCACTATGTGCTTCATGAGTTTTCCATATAAACGCTCCCTGCGCAGGCATGAGATAAATTGCCCAGCTAGGTCGAACTTCAGTCGATAACAATACTAGTAGGCCAAGGAGGGATTGTGTGAGAAACTTCACTTTGAATGCTTTGGCTGTTGTTCGTATTTTTGTGCAAGGTCTTAGTGTTGCTGTAATGCAACCATTTTTGATTGTAAAAGAATGAGTGCTTGAGAAGTCAAAAATACAGCTAAGGTCCTCTGCTTTTGAGAAATGTCACTTGGAGTAGTGATTCTCTTTAACTTCCCTGCAATTTTGCTGTGCAGTGATATTTGCTGACCATAGGACTCATAGAAGAGGGAGTGGATTCCATGGTGCTGTTGTGGTTGAAATAAATGCGTCTGATGGACAGCAGTGTTTACCAGGGAAGAGTTTTCCGTGTGAATATTGTGAAAAGAACTACTGGAATAAGGCAGACCGTGATGGGCACGTGTTTAGCCAACATCTTCAGATAAAGCCTTTTACCTGTTCCGCATGTGACACGGCCTTCTCTTACAAGCAGTCACTCCGGAGGCATGAAAGTAATTGTTTGATGAAACAGCAGCAACATGGTTCTCTTGTCTAATATGCTACAAACGCGCACAATTTAAAAATACATTAAAATGGAGGTGATAAGTGGAAGTTTTATCTTGTTGGTGTTTAGTGAGTGATTTCGCTGGTTTTAGTTTCAGTGAGGCCAGTTACAAGGCAAAGGGGACAGTGGGACACTCGACGACAAGCTGGGTCTTCCTATGAGTGTCGGTTTTGTGGCCGCCACTTCAAGGGGTGGAGCTTTTTTGATGGACACTTGAACCATCATCACCTGAAGGTCAAACCTCACAAGTGTTGGCGCTGTTCCAAAGCTTTTGCCCATATTTCTTGTCTTTACAGGCATCAGGCTATATGTGAAGGGAGACGTTTTTTCCAGTGTGAATTTTGTGACTTCAGCACCCAGCGTAAGGACACGTTAAAGGTGCACATTGAAGCGAAGCATAAAGGCATTGAAAACGAGGCATGCTTTCAGTCTTTGTGAAGGTCCAGTTTCATCTAGTGCTAGCTATGCCCTTCCTCACTCTACATTTTCCCAATTCAAATGTTTTTGGTGGCATATGAAAATAAGTATTTTGCACATTTTTAATAATTTTATTGGGCTCCTTTCCTTTTCAGTTGACCGGGATACAGGGTATGTGCGAGGAAGAAGCCAGTCCAGGCAGTCTGGCTCAAAATTCCATTGTCAGTTTTGTGGACGTCGGTTTCATGTTTGGCATCTCTTTGATGGTCATGTGAACCACCATCACCTCAAAGCCAAACCTCACAAATGCCGTTGTTGTAATAAAGGGTTTGCTCACATCTCCTGTCTGTATCGCCATCAGGCAGTTTGTGAGGGCAGGAGGTTTTTCCAGTGTAGTTTCTGTGATTATGCTGCTGGCAGGAAAGATCACTTGAAGGCACATGTTGATCATAAGCACAGGGGTGGTGGAGTCTCACCTAGTTAATCGAGTTCAAACATTTCATTCATAGAAAAAACACTTTTAAAAAAAAGGAGGTTGTAACAAGTAAAAATGAGTTCAGATGACAAGATCGAACAGAAAATATATGTAGGTTATCAGTCAGTGGTACTTTTGGGCAGTTTTTTTTACCATTGCCAATGTTTTCCTCTCACAGACACTTTTCAACAGTATGCGGGTTCAGACAGAATTCACACCCGTTTTCGTCAGACCAACATGGCTGAGAGCCTTGAGAGGGATGGTGACTTGTTCAACGCTTCTCAGGGAAGGGCATCAAACGGTTGTGGATATACATGTCCATATTGTGGAAAGCATATTATTATTCGACATCATTTCATTGGTCACTTAAATGGGCATTTGCAGGTCAAACCGCACAAGTGCAATCAATGCTTACGGTCCTTTGCCTATGGGACAAGCTTATCCCGTCATAAGCGAACTTGCAACAAACAGACTTTCGCTTCACAATAGGGAGTCATCTTGTCCTGGTTGCATACATTCAATTTAGAAGTTCTGGCTGGACTGTGTGGATTTGGTATATTGAGTCATTTTTTGCTTTCTTTCCAGTTGGTATGCATTCAACCATGACTGCTTTTCATGCGGACGGTCTGGGTGACTTTAAAGCAGGCTTAACCTTGCAGGAGATTTTAGCAACTGGTTTGGCAGCCATAGGCCGAGGCAGACCCTTTCAGTGTCCAGTTTGTCAGAAAGTTCTCCACCAGCGTCATCAGTTTGTTGGACATGTCAATGTGCATTTCAACATAGCACCTTTCAAGTGTAGCATGTGTTATAAAACATTTCCATACCAAACAAGTCTTGCCAGGCACATCAGAATTCACCACAAAGAATTTCACTGAAGATAGTGAGACTGGAGAAATTAAATATGCGTCACAAGGTTACAAGTTGTTGCACAAAAATTAAGACAGTCTTGACATTTTGACATGTAGCTGATGTGCATAGCCATGGTCTTTTTTCCATCTGCAGTGCTGCATCTAGGAGGAAGTGTCTTTGGGAAAATTTCAAATGCTCTACAGCTTCATCTTCAAGGGCCAGATAAAGCTCCACTGGCAGGGGGTTCACAGGATATTACTGGAAGAGCAGCAAAGAAAATGTTCGAGTGTGTGTATTGTCAGCGAACATTCTCATCAAAACATCAGTTTACAGGTCATATGAACTCGCACTTATCTGTCAAACCCTTCAAATGTGAGTTTTGTGACAAAGCATTTGCTTATGCCACCAACTTGTCTAGACATAGACATTCTTGCAAGGGTCAAGATCTGTTGCTAACTGGACATGAAGTCAGCTTTCCCTGAATCCCTGCTCCTATGTGGGGATTGGTTTGTTTAAATGTTCATTGTGAAGATCATGCCAAGGCCCCCTCAAAGTGCAAATGAAAGGAATTTTGTGTTGTGCTTTGCTCCTATGGGGGGATTGGTTTGTTTAAATGTTTTCATTGTGAAGATCATGCCAAGGCCCCCTCAAAGTGCAAATGAAAGGAATTTTGTGTTGTGCTTGATTTGGATGATGTCTTTGAAGATATTTGTGGAATGCAGCAGTGTAAGGTTTTGATATGTACGTTGTGTGCAGACTTGTATTTTGAGGAACTGCAAGTGGGCCAGGCTGAGGAGTCATCTGCTCTTCAAAGCCTTGATGTTGAAGGGGAAGGTGCAAAAAAAAAGTTCTTTTGCAAATGCTGTGGGAAGAAGTTTTGGAATAGGACTGCTTGCCTGGGTCATGTGAACAGTCAACATTTAAATGTGAAGCCGTTTGAGTGCAAAACTTGCCATTTATCTTTTTCATATAAGCAGAGTCTCAAAAGACATGAGCGTGTTTGTAACATACGTTTGTTATAGGTAAAAAGAGGTTTTGGGTCCCTCCTAGATTGATAGATTTCGAATGAGCGGTATTCCGTGTCGTGAAGAATGTTAGTATTTCTTTTTTAGTTAACTGGGTTGCTTGCTGTTTTATCTGCAGGTATGGAAATGGAAGGCCAGCACTGTGGTGTAGCAAATCATATGGATTCTGCTTGGCCCTTAGAACATGCAGTGAACTTTGGTCATCAGACAGCACATCCCTTCTATATGTCAGAACATAAAGCAGAAGTCAGCAGGAAAAAATCTGTGTCTTGCACCTATTGTGAAAAAAAGTTCTGGAATAAGTCTGATTGTAATGGACATATTAACAGTCAACACTTAAAACTCAAGCCATTTATTTGTAGGAAGTGCTCACAACCTTTTTCCTATAAGCAGAGTTTAAAAAGCCATGAAATGTTTTGTCAAATGCAAACTAACAGTTGAGATTTTGTGAAGGGTATGAATTAAAAAAACAAAACAAAGAAGGAAGTCCCAGGCTTGAGCAAGCTGTGATATTTCAGCTTAACACTTCCAATTCTTGCTGTCAGTAAGTTATTGTGTGATATGCTTTGAATAGCAGTTTGTCAGGGAAACTACATGTAGCTGGATAGTTTCACAGGACTATTTACAGATGTTATGTGACAGTTAAAACCTTTTCAGTCTGTGGCACACTGATTTGTCTGCAGTGATTTTGGCTAAACACCAGGGATACAGATTGAAGGAGCATGGAACAGGAACCATGCAATACACAGGACTGTCTTGCGCTCCTGGTGCTCCTCCTTCCTTGTCAAGTCCTTTCCAGTGCCGATTTTGTTTCAAAATGTTTTCAAGTACAAGAGACTGTGTAGGACACATGAATTCAAAACATCTTCACAGAAAACCCTACACTTGTGAGAGGTGTTCACAGAGCTTTGCTCATAAAACCACCCTTAACTGCCACAAACGTTCAGCACACCCATCTTGATAAGCCTAGCTATCATATGTTCTGTTCCTTGAAACGTGGATCATGTAAATCCAAAGATGCAGCAAGAACATCCCTGCAAGTATGCACAGATGCTTGTGCACATGAATGGAAGGATGTTTCAGAAGTGCAGTCTACATCTGAATTTTCTTTCCCTTTCCAGACTTGCTACTGCCTGTCCACTTCTCAGATGACAGGCACCTCTCCCATTTTCAGGGTAGAGGCGGGAGTGGTGGAAGTAAAAAGAACAGCTGTTTCTACTGTGGCAAAAGTTTTGCTGTCAGAGCAAGTTTAGAGGCCCATGTGGCTGGGGTACATTACAAAGCCAAGATGTATAAATGTGACCGGTGTGGTATGGCATTTACTTACAAAACCAATGTGTATAGACACAGAAAAGTGTGCAAAGGTTCGAATTCCAATAGCCAGTTTTCTGCAAGTAATTGATCACTGAAACCAAATTTCACCTTTTATTGTACCATTGGTACATTTAGTTCTTTTGGTTGCTTGAAGTGTACCTGGTCGTCAACAGGTAATTAGCTCTTTTTGTCGTGTCACTCAAGTTTCGGGGAGAGAGATCTGTGTCAAGATGTGTTCGGGCTAATGGAGTACAATTTATGTTTCTTTTCCAGTCTATGCTACCAATATTGGCTTGATCAGAGGTTTTTGCACACAAGGGGGTCAGCAGTCTTTTCACAATTCTCTGTGGAAACAGCGGCGAAAGAATTTTGGATGTGAATTGTGTGGGAAGCGTTTCACCTTGCATAGAGAGTATATTGGGCATGTAAATTTTGTGCACCTTAAAATCAAACCGTTTGAGTGTACAAGGTGTTTGAAGGGATTTTCTCATCAAATTGCGTTAAAACGACATCAAAAATCATGCAAGTAAAAATGTGTGTGTTCTCTTTGTGGTATATTTTGTTCCTATATTGTTTGATATCATTTCGATAATCTTTCTGAACATGTATCAGTAGTCGAGGAAAACTCGGATATTTGTCAAATTATAACATGAAGATTTTGCTTTGTAACTGTCGTTTCATTAAAATGCAAAGAAAAAAGGTTGTGTGTGTGTCCTGATCTGAACAACCTGAATTTGTGTGGGAAAAGAGAATGAGTGGATGGATGGATTATGCAATGCCAGCAAGACATGCATGTAAGACTATGGAAAATCAGTCAACTACAGCAAAACACAAAGGTACCCATGATAAGATGACAGCAATGAGACCTGTGAAAACTGCAGCAGGTGTCGTTAGATCAACCCACTAAAGACCTCAGCGGAATGAAAAGTTGCTCAGGGCCTTCTTATTTTGTGTCACTTTTTTTCTCTAAATGTTGGTTTCCTGTTAATCTCAGAATTCAGTTATCCCATCAGTATGGATATTTAGGGTACCTGAAGTATGTATAGAACAAAAAGGAAGGTGGTTAAAAGATTTGCCCCTTATTGTCTTCCTTTTTTTAAAAGAAAGATTTCCCCTTTTCTCCCACAGTGTAAGGATTTGGGGAGTTGGTAATTGTTTTCTCTTGATTTTATGCTTCCAGTTTCTGGCTCTTATGTTGATCAGTGGCATGGCAAGGATTTAATGGGTGTGATAAACGATGGAGCTGGGATTGACAACAGTGGCAACACTTACAGTGGAAACGCCGGCCCTGGTGGTCCCAGAGGCTGGAAGGAGCGGAGGAAAAGTTTCAAATGTACATTTTGCAACAAATCATTCACAGTTCAAAGAGACTGTATAGGCCATGTGAATGTTGTTCACTACAAATCTCGCCCGTTTAAGTGCCCTGTTTGCAACCAAGGCTACTCCACCCAAAAAACAATGTTGGAACATTCAAAGAGATCGCACCCACCTTCAGTACAAACTCATCATTCAGTCTAGTGGATTGAAAGGGGATTTCTTTTCTTTAAACATTCTTAGGTTAGTTTTTATTTCCTATTTCATACATATTCTCAAAGTGTCCCCTAGCAGCATGATATTTGGGTAAATGAAACTAGATATTAGTGCTTTTTTCTGTCACTTTCTGTCGTGTGAAAGTGCAGTTTTCACATTGAAGGCCTGAAAAGTTGTTATACTGTGTCACAGCAGGGCTTACAAACCATGGGTACTGTGAAGGCGGTTTCAAGTTCAGTTTTGCACGTGCTGTGCAACACCATGGGATTCTGCAGACCTCTTCATCCACCGGTCCCAAGAGAGGGCGATGTCGAGTCTGCAGTTGGAAGAAGGATATAAAGACCACGCTGAAATGCGTCTTCTGTCAGCATTTTACATGTAGCAAACATCTCTATTTTTCTGGGGAGTGTTTCAATTGTGCCGGGCCACCAGTGGAATAGCGGAAATAACTTTCTCTAGGCATCGCTGCGAGAGAAAATAGACACACGAAGAAATAGGTTAGATCTGCAAATAAATTGGGAACATTTAATAAGGCACTGGATGAGACTTTACAGTGTGCTTGAAATGAAAGGTTTAAATCAGTAAAAAGGGTTGCGGGTTTGAAGAGCTGCTAACCAAATTTAAATGTAAGTTTACACCTGTTAGTTTGTCTGCATTGGAATACTCTGGTTATAGCTGGCCGATTCTGTAGAAATATTTGATGGTTGATTATGTGTAGTGTTTACTTGTGGAACACTTTTCCACCCACAGCTTGCAATCCAAACTGGAAGACAGTGGAAGTGAAATCAGCTCCAGGGGTACTACAGCCATCTTACAGTTTCAACTTTCAACGGCCAGCAAGGAGAGAAAGAAAGCATCCGTGTCGATTCTGCAGCCGATGCTTTGTCAATGCCAGAGATTGTGAGGGACATGAAAATTCTGTTCACCTGAAACGTAAACCTTTCAAATGCTGCATATGCTCAAAGTTGTTTTACAATTTAGGGCATTGTATTCAACATGAGAGACGGGAGCATTGATAAGGTCTTGTAACAATTACTGACTTGATGCATTCCACTAAATGCATTCCATGAGGCGTGGGTTTTGGCCTGAAGTGTCTGTATTTTGGTTGTAGCAATGGGTAAACACAACTATTTATGCCATAAAACTGACTGGCAAGGTTGCAGCTGTGATACACAGTGTATGCATAATAATAATGATAATAACTGGACATTTTTAAGTGCCTAACCTATGGCTCTAGGCCCTTTACAAAAGAACATATACAGAATAGAACAATTTAATGTACAGCCTATGTGCACAAAGTTCTTAAACAAACTGTAAAGGAAATTAAAAATTTCTTGACCGAGTGGTAATGCTGATTTCCAGTTACCTTGGAGAACGTGTCAGACCTCCTTGAAACTCTTTGAGGTCAAGGAGAGTGAGATGGAGGAAATGGATGTAACTGTACTTCTTCTTAGCATCATCGGTTGTGCACAAGAAAAACAGCATTAAAATAAGACAAATTAAGGCATAGCAGACGTAGCATATAAACAGCGGGTCTTCGGTAATGCAGGAATGTGATCTTCAGTACAGGCTTGGGGCATGAGCAATGCGACCTCACCATTTAATTCATTATAATATGTGGTAGGTCAAGTAGCCTAGGTAGTACAAAGGATTTCTGTTCAACCATTTTTTCTTGTTCTGATTAAAAAAAAATCGTTTCTTTTTTTCCCCGGAACAGTTCAAATGTGGAACGTGGATGGTGCTGCATCAGAGTGGAAGAGAAGAGACAAGAAGTTTGTTTGTGAATATTGCAGTAAAGCATTTGTGGCTGAGAGGGACTATGAAGGGCACGTGAATGTTCATTTGGGAAGGAAGCCGTATAATTGTCCATTGTGTGCCAGGAGTTTTCCACACATTGGTACTTTTAAAACGCACCAGAAGCATTGTATGCCCATGTTGTAAATCGCAGCTGTTTCCAGTAACGTTGGTGTAAAGGAGTCAGGCAAGGCACAGAGTTTCAATGCGGTAGTTGTGTGTACAGAATAGAGTGTGTGTGTGTGGTGTGAAAAGGTCCTCGCAAGTTGACTGCATGCGTCCAACTCCCTGCAATATCAGAAAAGTAAATATTGACGTTGGAAGAAAAGGTATTTAGTAAGGTCGTTCCTTTCTCATTTTTCAGTGCAAATTCATGATCAGTTCCGCTTCCTCCCAGCCTGGCCTGCTAACTCCACGGCTGAGGACATGTCTAGTGGTGACACTCAGTGGAAACGACGGAAGAAAAACTTCACATGTGAATTCTGTGGAAAACCGTTTGCAGTGAGAAGAGACTACCTAGGACATGTCAATGCCATGCATTTGAAACACAAGCCATTTATGTGCGACACCTGTAACAGTTCTTTTTCCAACATGAAAACTTTGCATGGGCACAAGAAACGATGTTTCTTGCAGTTAGCGGCTGCTGCTAGTAAGGAATGACTTGGATAGTTTGAGAAAATATGGCTTAAGGTCTGTCATGGTATCTTGTGGGTTGACTGTGCTGCAAATTGTTTTTAATTATATGTGGGTTGAAGGGAGAAATGACAAGTGAGCCCCTTTTTAACATTTTTTGTTGTCAGCAACTTTGTAGCCAATGCTTAAGCTACTGAAGTTGTGGTAAAGTTCTGAAAGTTGGCAGTAATTACATGAAATTAAAAAGAATACAAGAGAGTATTCTAGAAAAGAATGGTAGTGTGTCTGGTGGTTGAGCACGAGTAACACTACTTGTGTTTAAATTTATACAAAGAAATATCGAGAGGGGGACCATCTTCCAGGGACAGAGCTTTTTTCATGTTCCGTATTTTGTCCTTTCAGTGGCTCTTGAGTGGTGTAGATCAAGTGGAAGGGCAGCTGAAGATGATTGGGGACAAAGCTCTGGCATCGTACATCAAGCTCCTTTTGGAAAGAGCAGAAGCAGGAACTTCGCATGTGAATACTGTGGCCGCACGTTCTCAAGTACTCGTGATTGTTTAGGGCATGTGAACTCGGCACACTTGCACAGGAAACCTTTTGTGTGTGATTTTTGCCATCGCTCTTTTGCTGGAAAGAAAACTCTGAACAACCACAAGAGGACTTGTGTAGGAACTGTTGAAGGACTGTAAATATCCAGAGGAGGAGATGTAGTTGTTAAGGTCAAAAGCATGAGAGGTCTTCTCTTGTAGCCGTACTTTCTGTTGTGAAAAGATTTATTGGTTTCGTTGTTAAATTCAATTGGGTGTTTTCTGTTTACTTCCAGTTGGCCTCTGGTTACAGTCAAATTCACATGGGTTTCTGCATTCCTTGAATGAGGCAGGCAGGACTGCTGCAGCACTGGAAGGCAGTGAGAACATTCTTACAGAATGGAAAAGGAGGAAAAAGAATTACAAGTGTCAATTCTGTGGCAAAGGCTTTGTGTTGCGACAAGACCACGATGGGCATGTTAATGCAGTTCACCTGAAGGCTAAACCGTATTCTTGCGAGAGCTGCCATTGTAGTTTTGCCAATAAAAGGTATCTGATGGAACACAAAAAAAGGTGCGTGTGAACACTTTATGGAAAGGTTATTTTTAGGTTTTGATTGCACCAACATTCCGCAAGATGTAGCCAGGTGATTCCTTTTTTAACTCGGGGATCTTTTCAAATCGCCAATTAGTGGTGTTCATGAAAAAGAAAATGAATTGGAAGAATTATGTTATCTTGTGAAATTTTTTCTCCCCAGTTGGTGGTGCTGGGCCTATTGCGTCTGCCGCTGACGATGATGCACCAGCCTTTGCTGAACCAGCAGAAAAGTCACCGTTATATTGCCAAGCCTGTGGTACACATTTTGAACAGCGTGGGGAGTTTGCCAAGCACATGCTGCAGGAGCATGATGATGCTAAACCGTTCAAGTGTTTAAAATGCAAAAAGGCCTTTACTGCGTTTCCTTCTCTCACAAGACACAAGCAGTCATGTGAAAACACATTTATGGTTTTCTGCCCCATTTGCAATCGTGCTTTTCACAGAAAAGACTATCTCAGTGACCACCTCAAAGGACTACACAAACACTATCACAAAAATTTCTATAGGTGCAAGTTCTGTACTAAATCTTTCGAGTTCAAGTCTTGGCTTTTAACTCACCAGCAGACATGTCAGCAGCCTTCTGATGGAGATCACACGAAGTGAAATGTTGACCCATACACTGTTGGCAGGATGGCTCGGAGAACATTTTTGATTCTCAGACTCCAGTGAAGATGGACAGAATTTCATAAAGCAAAAATCCCTTGCCAGCAGGGTACTTTTGAGGCCCTTGTGGCTTTTTAAAATATTTGTTTTAAAAGTATGCATACATACGTGCACATATGTAAAGGCAAAAGTGCATTTATCTGTGTTTTTGTGCTATGATAGTAGGCTTCTGCGTTTAGTCTTTGAAAAAGTGCTTCATTTTTAAGTCGTTGAAACGGTGGTTTTGATGAGCGTAACATTTAAGTTTATTTGTTTTCATCTGCTTGACAGTGTTTTTTGGTGACCCGTGGCTTCAAGGAGCAGTGGGAAGTACAGATAGTGGAGAACATGCAAAAAGCACCAAGACCAAGGAATCCACCCGATATGCTGTGCATATATTTCAGGAATACTTGCACGCTAGGAGCAAATCTACAAGTTTCGAAGGAATGGCTGCCAGAGACTTGAACCTTGCACTTGCTGATTTCTACTGTAATGTCCGTAGTCGTCATGGAGAAGCTTATTCTAAGAACAGTCTAATGGCCATTCGTCAGGGATTAAGGCGCCACTTGCAGAGTGCACCCTTCTTTCGTGATTTTGACATAGTAACAGACAGTAGGTTTCTGGAGGCTAACAATGCGATTAAAGTGGCCATGAGAATGGCTGAACTGCAGAGATATAGACCCAACAGTATAGAAATTGCAGCCATGCAACCTGCTACACACAGTCCTGAACCTGACAATAACTAAATCACAACTTGCACCATCACAATATTCAGCAAGGTCTATAGGAGGGCGCACATAGAGATGTTCTTCCCAGGAGGAAATACCTAGCAGAAGTGATCTGGCTTTTTTTTTTAGTATTGATTGTTGTTCTGTCCAAGGGAAGGGTATTGAGGTGGACACTGAAAACATGGTCAGAAGTGAATTCCTAGTGACCCGTTGAATGGGATAATTGTAGTGGGTTATGTATTAAGTTATCTTTCTACACCTTTTTTTTTCTCTTTGTGTACAGGACCCAGCCTGTTTCATGATGGGAACATTGGAGCCTCAATTTTCTCTTCACACAGTGAATGCAATAGAAATCACACTGATTATGTTAATTTTCATATGCAACGGTCAGCTTTACATCAAGATGTGCAGAAAAGACACTTGCGTCCAAAGCGTTACATTTGTAATAAGTGCAAGCAGTGGTTCAGTTACACAGGGAACTTGGCCAGGCATAGGAAAGCTTGTGATGGCAAATTTGATCTGAAATGTTCATACTGCGACAAAGTCTTTTATAGACCTGATGTACTCAAAATTCATTTACAAACCAAACATCAATGCAATACTGTTATGTTACAGTAATCCTCATAATAACATAGTACTCCAGTGTGGGCAAATGTGCAAAATTTGGTATGAATGCAGGATGTTTTGTATTTTCCAGTGTTGCCAGGTGGGTTGGATCGACATGTTCCAGGGCTTGTTCCCCTTCAGAGGCTTTTGGAAGGTTCAGACACGGATGACTCTGTATTTCCCAATCTGATTGGTTTTGCTGGCAGAAGTGACACGTCTTCTAGTTTTTATTGCTATGATGGCATTACATCTGCAGTTGGCTATCATGATATCAGGAAACCTCCACCTCCAAAGGTGTTTGAGTGCTCAAGGTGCCACCAAAAGTTTGGCCACCCCAGGAGCATATACAGACATCGGAAAGCTTGTGAAGGCCAGTTTGATTTTAAGTGTGAGGTGTGTGGCAAGTGCTTTCATAGACTGGATTCACTCAAGAGTCATGCTCAGAAACATGTAGGAGAGGCTGCTGCACAGTTCCGTCTCGGTGAAGGGCAGGAGATAACACCAACTACTGACAAACAAAATCATGAATAATAGCAGTATGGACTAGGATAAGTGTTGTTGTATCCCCTCACGATAACACCATTAGGGGCATGTTCTCTGTGGACTAGGATGGTTGGTTTTATCTGCTGTATTGATGGTCTGTGTGGTAGAATAGCTACTGTGTCCTTTTCCTCCTTGACCGTTTCACTTGTTTGTGGCTTGGTTAATACATACTCCTTTTGTCCTGTCAGCTTCCAGGCGAGGTTGGTCCAGTCTGCCGAGCCAGTGGAAATTGAGGCCTCTTGACTATGGTGACCGGGTAGAGAGCTCCATAGCCCAGTGGGAAATAGAAGAGTTTGACACCTCTCATGCTGGGCAGGCCTTTCATGCAAAGACCTCCGCTATTGAACTTGAACTTGATGACCAGAGGGGTGTTCAGTGTAAAGTATGCATGTTTATCCTGCCTGATTCAGCTGCCCTGCAGAGGCACAGAGCTGAGTGTGCAGGTATCAAGAACACCACCTGTAATTTGTGCAACCGTCTTTATAGTTCACGATGCTCCCTTAAAGAACACTTGCGTGGCCAGCATGGTTTTGGAAAACAGTTTGCTTGTCAGAAGTGTGGAAAAATATTGAAAACAAACACCAGATTGTATGATCATTTATGTCTCTCAGAGATTTGATAGAGGATGAAGAAAGTTGTGCTCAGGCTCCTTAGTTCCTGTGTATAGTTCAGTCATGGTTTCAATTTATCTCCTGTTTGTATTTACAGTCACTAAATGTCTGTTTACAGGTGTGGCTGGCTTGTTCCAGTTATTCAAGCATCCAAGAATTTCTCAAAATGAGGGCCTCTTTTCTAGCAATAGCTTGCCCAAATTGGTCATTTAATATCATATTCTTACTCCGAATCACATTAGCATTGAGTCACCTGAGATGCTTATCACTGAAAAACGCTTACCCGGCTAAAGAATTTAAAGGGAAGCAACCCCATCACCAAAACGAAAGTGAAAGTAGCTTTGGTAATGGGCCAGTACACCGGGAGTTACCTCCCATACGGGTGTATGCCACGTCACTTCCTCTAGGAACACGTGCCTATTATCATACGTCTTTTTCACCTCGGAGAGGACGGTTCACTTTTTGACGCTCTGTGGCTGACCTTGTGTGTTTGAGTGACACCCGCCGGCCACGTTACCCAGCTTGTCTGCTCGCCTTGCCTACAGTTTGGTGAGCTCGTTCCCGTTTGTTGTTGGTTGTTTGCGCTGTTTCGTTACTGTACGTTGTCCGTTTTTTACGGACTTGTGTGTCAGTGACTTGCGTGTTTCGCCATTTTGTTGTGTGAGTTAGTTAGCTAACTCGTGTGACTTTGCTAGTAGCTCTGCGTGCCCTCTTTCTGTTTGGGCAAGTGTAGCTTTAGTATTTTGTTGACGCGTAAGCGTGTGTGTTTACTGTCTTTTCAGTCGTTTTGACTTACGTTTCAGTAAATCTTTTTGGCTTTGCCACGTGTTGTTGACGTTTGTGTCAGTGTCTTGCGTGTCGCCATTTTGTTGTGTGAGTTAGTTTTCTAGCTCGTGTGACTTTGTTTGTAGCTCTCCGTGCCTCTGCTTGTGGGGCAAGTTTAGCTATAGTATTTTGTTAACGCATTAGTGCGTGTGTTTACTGAATTTTCCAGTCGTTTAGACTTATGTTTCAGTAAATTTTTTCGCGTTGCCACGTGTTGTTGTCAACATGTCTGATTCAGACAAGCGCCGTGGCAAGTCGGACCCCAAGGGGAAAATTAAGGCTAAGTCTTCCTCTTCCAAAGCAACTTTACTTGTTACAGACCAAGAGCGTAACACTTTGTTGGCTGTACCAATTTCGGCGCCTAGCGCTGTTACTACTTCTGCTTCTTTTGCGGCGCCTAGCGCTACTGTTACTTCTGCACCTGTCTCTACATCGGAGACTTCGTCTTCTTTGTTAGCACCTGGACAAGGTGCGTTGGTTTCCTCTCTGTTAAAGTCACTGGTTCCAGAAATCCGCAGCTTGGTGCAGGCAGAATTTCAGCGTTCCGTCGCCAGCAGTTCGGCGTTTCCGGCATCTGGCAGTGACGTCCGGGCATTGGCTTCCGTGTCTTTGTCCTCCACTTCCGGCTTGGAGCAGCGTCCTCCCTCTTCAGCGTCGGTTGGTAAGCAGAGCTGGTCCGATAGCCCTCGTGAGGCGCCTGGACGTTCTCCTTCGGGGGACAGCTCTTTCGCATCGGGTCACGACCGATACCTTGCTGATCTTTCATTTCCGGCGATAACCTACGAGGCCCCGGACTTGTTCGAACAGCGGCGGCAGTCGGTTTCGACTGCCGCATTTCCGGCACTTGCCGGAAGTGATGATCCGTCCGCTCCGGCACGCTACGGCGGTCGCGGCAGGATGGAGTATTCACTGACTTCCGGTCCTTCCGGATCGCGAAGTCAACCAGTGCAGTCTTCACTTCCGCATTTTGCGGTTCCGTTGACTACACTTCCGGTTTCGGCCGGAAACGCTTCTTCCTCTTCTGGTGGTTCCTTCCGGATACCAGATAGTGGATTACAGCGTGCGCCTTCCGGCTTTCAAGCGCCTAGGCTTGAGCAGGCATCACTCCACTCAGTCGGGGGAGTGACGTCAGCTCATCCAGCTCCGGTTTTTGCGGATGGTCGTCCTGCTTACCCTTTACCTTCACAGGATTTTGGGCGGCAGGATGACGTTAGTGCTCAGGCTTTTCCGGTTTCCGGTTTGCCAGGGCATGCTTCTGCTTCCGGAACTGGTGACTTCGGTCATGGTTCCACGTGTGACTATTCTGATGCTCCATCAGTGGTCAGCGAGGAGTCGCGGGGCGTGTTTCCGTCGAAGCTCAAGTCTGTTCTTGACGTCGCGGCGGAAGTAACGTCTCGTTATTTTCCTGAAGGGGTGGTGGCTGCGGACTCTTCCGCATCATTCGTTCCTTCTGCCATGGCGGACTTCCGGCCGGCACAGGAGGATGTTTCTTCCTTCCGGTTCGCCGAGTCTCCGTCAGTGGCTTACCAACTTTCGCATTCACTGGTTCGTCCAGCACATGCGGGGAGTGGTATTCGGCCAGTGCCTGTTCCGTTACTGCTTCCTTTTGGTCCAGTTCCGGAATCAGCGCAGCAGTGGGTGGCTTCAGCTGCCCAAGCCTCTTCCTTCGTGCCTACGGTCAATAGGAAGCTTGGCATGCCCAATCAGAGCCAGAATTGGCTGGCGTCTTTTGCACTCCCTAGGGCTACCCTTCCGGTTTCCCGGGAATTGCTGCCTCTTCTGACTAAACCGATCAAGCGTGATTCGGTTTTGCCGGTTTCCGAGGCTTCCCTCCTCTCTGCTGAGGAGGTTGGACGTCGGCAGATCGAACTGTCCTCCATTGCGGAGACTCTCGTTCGGGCTCTGTCTCGGGCATTGACCGATTCGCTAGTTCCTTTCACTCTCAGTGAAGAACAGAATGCGGACGATGTCTCTGCGCTTTTGGCCGCATTGGCCAAGGTCAATGAGGAACAATTGCGTCTTTCCTCCCTGCAGTACACCCAAGCGGTACTCTGCAGGAGGGATCTCTTCCTCTCGCAGTCCCAATTCACGGAACTGGCTACTAGGGAGACCTTGAGAGTCTCCCCGGTCTCAGAGGAGTCTCTCTTCTGTCCGCTGGCACTGGATGCCAGACAGAAGGAGATTCAGTCAAACAAGGACAGTCAGTTCCTTGACTACACTCTGAAGGGGGTGAAACAGTCTCAGCCTTCTAAACAGAAGCAGGCTCAGACATCGTCTAACCCCAAGCCAGCTCAGAAGCGGCAGGCTCCGCCGGCCGCTCGTGGTGGGAAGAAGAGGACGGCATCGGGGAGGGGGCGTGGCGGCTCTGGAAGTAAGCCACACCCCCAATGAAGCGCTCCCGATCTCACCTCCCTCCCGCCCTCCACCTTGGTGATGGCGGGAGGCCTCTCCCGGGCACTTTCTCGTTGGATGTCGGTAGTAGACAGCCAATGGATTGTGGGAGTGGTGAGATCGGGCGCCTGCTCTGGCGGGAGGAAAAGGCGCCTCTTACCCGAGTGCCTCCGCGGTTCAAGCCCCCCTTCTCGCAGGAAGCACGTTCCGTCTTGCAGTCGGAAATTGCCTCCCTGGAGCAGAAGGGCGCGGTGGAGAGAGTTCGGGTCCACAGCTCCCTGGGATTTTACGGGCGTCTGTTCGCTGTTCCCAAAGCATCAGGAGGATGGCGTCCCGTGTTGGATTTATCTCTCCTCAATACTTTCTTGAGGGAGATAAAATTCAAGATGGAGACGCCAGCCTCTGTCCGAGACTCTCTCCGCCCAGGAGACTGGGTGACCTCGATCGATCTCACGGACGCATACTTTCATATTCTTATGCATCCGGCCGACCGGAAATGGCTTCGTTTCCGGTGGGGAGATCAGATCTACCAGTTTCGCGCACTCCCTTTCGGGCTGTCTCTCGCACCATGGATTTTCACCATGGTGGTGAGACAGGTCTGTGCACTGGTGAGGTCCCAGGGTATCCGTCTGCGGGCTTATCTGGACGACTGGCTCATCATGAACCAGTCCCAGAGCGGCTGTTCGCAGGATACCCTGACGGTTCTTCGAGAATCCAACTCGTTGGGATTCTCGATCAACCGGGTAAAGTCGGAGCTGACCCCGTCACAGACATTCACTTATCTGGGGATGTCTTTCGACACGGTCGCTTGGACTGTCCAGCCTTCTCAGAGAAGGGTGGACAAGCTCCAAGCCCAGATTCGCTCCACTTTACCTCTCCTGATGGCTTCCATCCGCTCGCTCGCCTCCATCTTGGGGCAGATGGAGTCTATGGCTCTTCTGGTTTCACTGGGCCGGGTCCACAAACGTCCGCTTCAGTTCGCGCTGAAGCCGTTTGTGGACTCTCCTCTGGTGGACTGGGACGCCCTCATCCCTTTGCAGGGATGGTTCCAGTCTGCGACCCTTCCGTGGTTGGACACGGAGTGGGTCTGCAGAGGTGTTCCGATCGTCGTGCCCCTCCCCGACCTGGACCTCTTTACAGATGCGTCCAGGGAGGGTTGGGGGGCACATACAGATCTTCAGACTACTTCCGGTCTGTGGACGACGGAGCAGTCCTTGTGGCACATCAACTTGCTGGAGCTAGAGGCAGTTGCTCTAGCTCTGGCCAAGTTTCTGCCCTCCCTGTACGCCAAACATGTTCGTCTGTTTACAGACAACATGACAGTGGCGGCGTACATCAACAAGCAGGGAGGCTCGCGGTCCCCGTCTCTCTCGGAGAGGGCTTGCGAGATCCTGGTGTGGTGCTTTCAGCATCATATCACGATCTCGGCCAGGTACCTTCCAGGGAGGCTGAACACTTTGGCGGATGCGCTCAGTCGTTCCGGTACGGTGCTTCAGTCGGAGTGGACGATCACTCACGGGGCACTGCTTCGCCTTTGGGCCCAGGTCCAAAAGCCTCTGGTGGACCTTTTTGCCACAAGGTACTCAAAGAGGCTTCCGGTGTTCGTCTCGCCATTCCCGGACCCTCAGGCATGGCGAGTGAACGCTCTGGACTTTCCCTGGACGGGTCTGGAGGCGTACGCCTTTCCTCCCTTTCCGTTACTCAGCCGAGTAATCCGGAAAGCGGAGATGGAGGAGCCGGCCCTTCTTCTTCTGGTCGCTCCTCTGTGGCCGTCGCAGGTCTGGTTTCCAGATCTTCTTCGGCTCGCCCAAGGGCCCCCCATTCCTCTCGCACTCGTGCGAGGGGAACTAGTGCAGCCCCGAACAGGCATTCCACACGAGGAGCCCAGTCTTCTGAAGCTTCACGTGTGGAAGTTGTTCGGGACTCGCTGAAGCGCTCTGGGGCGTCGTCTTTGACTCTGGACTTGGTGGCTCGCTCGCATAGAGCGTCCACCTCTTCAGTTTATGCTTCCCACTGGAAGGCATGGACTGCCTGGTGTTCAGCTAGAGGGGTGAGTTCGGTGGCTCCGCGCTCTATTCAGGTCGCTAACCACCTCTCTTTCATGTCTTCGCAGGGCGCCTCAGTCTCCTCGTTGAGGGTCCGGCGCTCCGCTATCTCGGCGACTCTTAAGCAGATTGGTCGTTCTGTTCGAGTCGGGGGCGTTATAGCTGCAGTCATTAAAGGGGCTGCTCTTAAGGAAGCTAAAGCTCGTTTGCCCGCTCCCAAGTGGGACTTGTTTTTAATCCTGGAATTCCTTCGTTCTGCGGATTTTGAGCCTTTAAGCGAGGCCAGTCTGTTCAATGTCACTCGCAAAGCGCTGTTTCTCCTTTTGTTGGCTACGGCCCGACGGGGTAGCGAGGTCCACGCCCTGTCGGGTCAGCCTGGAGATATCTCCTTTGAGCCGGACGGTTCCGCATCTTTGCGTTTCCGGCCTGATTTCCTGGCCAAGAATCAGTCTCCGGGGCAGGCCTCTCCGCTGGTTAGAGTTAAGGCTCTGACCAGCGCGTTGGCCCCGGATGACCCCGATTCGGTCAATTGCCCTGTGAGGGCACTTCGTCTGTACTTAGCCCGGACTCAGCCGATTCGGTCTAGTTCTCAGAAGTTGTTGTTTATCTCTCTCCTTACTAGGCGCGAGAAAGATTTGTCGAAGGTAACGTTGGCCCGGTGGGTGTCCTCGCTCATCAAGCAGGCTTATGAGTGGAGTCGCACAAAGAGGGGGGGGGTTATGCCCTCCTTGCCACTTGACTCGGCCCGAGCCCATGAAACGAGGGCGTGGGCATCCTCTCTGGCAGTTCTGCGCTCCAGACGTCTAGAGGAGGTGCTGACAACTGCGTATTGGCGTTCCGAAGATGTTTTCATAAACTTTTATCTTCGGGACGTCACAGCTCTTCGACAGGATGGCTCCAGAGGCCTTCCAGCGCTCATAGCAGCAGGCCAGTTCCTGTCCAGAACTTGATGGTGAGTTTTGATTCATTTCTAGCCCACCGCCTTGTTGATGTTATCTGCTAATGTGATTCGGAGTAAGAATATGATATTAAATGGAAAATTTCCTAAATAAATTATCATTTAATTAATATACTTACCCGAATCACATACTGTATTCCCTCCCACCTGCCCCGCTTATGGTTTTAAGATTTTTTAAAGCCGTATGATAATAGGCACGTGTTCCTAGAGGAAGTGACGTGGCATACACCCGTATGGGAGGTAACTCCCGGTGTACTGGCCCATTACCAAAGCTACTTTCACTTTCGTTTTGGTGATGGGGTTGCTTCCCTTTAAATTCTTTAGCCGGGTAAGCGTTTTTCAGTGATAAGCATCTCAGGTGACTCAATGCTAATGTGATTCGGGTAAGTATATTAATTAAATGATAATTTATTTAGGAAATTTTCCAATAAAAAGGAGGGAATAAGTATCTTTGGGTCAGATGTGGATGTTCGCACTAATACAAAAGGAAGTGATGTGGTTCACCCAGACAGGTCTCAGTCTCTAGAACGTAGCACACATTCATCAAGAGAATGTAGAGCCGAGTCCTGGTTTACACCTTTCCCGAAGGATGATGGTTACCAGTGTTTGGTTTGTGGAAAGTCTTTTGCTCAGGTTGGAACATTAAATCGTCACTTGAAACTTCATACAGGAGGCAACCTCTTTGCATGTACCTTGTGTGCTGGCAAGTTCAACCGAAATGACAATTTGATTCGGCACATGCGTTTCAGTCATGGGATTGAAGAAAAGCTGAGCAAGAAAAACGTGTAGATGTGCTCTTTTAAGTTTAAGTGGGAAAGGTCATGTTAACCACAAGACATCTGTCCAGGATCTAAGAAGGGGTAAGAGCAGTGTTCTGCTTGGATTACATTAAAATTTCAACAACATAATATAATGGGGAAAAACCCACAACATAATTGCTGTTTCTTATGCATAGTTCAACTGTTTTGCTTAATTAAATGCTGATTGACCTTGTAATAAAATTAACTAATATAAAAGAACACACACTAAAATCCCACTTTGTACAGAAATAATGCAGGCTCTTGGTTATGGTTTGGGTCTCAGAAGAAGGATGCTCATATCCCCATGTTAAAACCGGGACAGATCTATGGTGTACCAGATGGTTTGTACAGGAACTTTCTTCACAATTGTCATTTTGAGAAGGAACCCGTACCTCTAATTTGCGAAATAACCTGTAAGATGTCTGAAGATCAGGTTGAGGGAGAAAAGATGGGTGTGCATGCAATCTCTGTTTCAGAGCTGAAGTTACTTGCTTGAGAGATTTGTGATTGTGTTTCACATCTCCCTGATACTAGTTTTTTCATGTTGCTCGTGGAAAGAATATTAGTTTTTTTGCGATCGATGGTCTTTGATTTTTTTAAGAAACATTTGATTTTGTCTAGAGCAATGTGAATCATGCTCATTGGTACAAAATATTGCAGATAAGTATTCATCTTTTCAGTCATTTAGTAGCAGGAAATGAAAATTCTTCAAAGCTGTGTGCTGCATTGTGCAAAGCTTTGTTCATCTGGCTGAACTTTTGCATAAATTTGCCTTGCACATGCCTGTGTAATAATACATACATAAAATTGACATGTGATTTGAGTTGTTTATGTATTTAATGTTAGGTCTTTTATCAAAAGTATTAAGGTTCTGTTGTCACTAATGTTACCGTTACTTGGAGTTTGCTGTCAAAGATATCATTGATTGCTCTTGTGTAATCTGGTTTTATTATGACATAAATAACAATTGAATCTTGAAGTGAGTGTCTGTTTCTCTGAGTGCTTGCCACTGTATGTGTGTTTGTGTGACATTTGCTCAAAGGTTTTTAAAAAGTGAATGACTTCATCAAAAACATATTTATAAACAAAAAAATATGTGAGGTTATCTGGATGAATCTCTTTACAAAGATATACATACACCCTCAGCTCTCTCTGTAGATCCCCAGTCATCAGCAATACACTGGGTCAAACATTCACTAAATGAAAAAAGCATGATTTATCAGTTATCAGGAATAGTTAAAGAGAGAAACATGGTCTGCTTCTCAGGCATGTGCATGCAACCGTATGTGCATGAAAAGGCCTATTTGATGATGAAGACCACTAAATTGTAAAAACAAAACGCTCAATAAATTGTCAAATTCAGGCATTTTCTGAATTTATGTATTTATTTTAAATTTATACCTAATTTTAGAATCCTGAGACTTGTTGATGGATTTAGACTAAATCATATGATAATGATAAGTGCATCACCGGGCAATGGTTGTGGTCTTAATAGAAATTTGCTTTTTCTGAAGTACTCATGCTTGTCCTGTTCTTAATGACTACAACATACATTAAGATTGCAGTGCAACACTTCCTTTAGTAGTACAGCTATATCACATACTGCAAGCACCTGCCTGGATTCAGTATGACTAGTCCTCAGCTACTTGCTAAACTTTTCTCTTGAAGATATAATGTTACTATTAGTAAAGAACATCTTCTGTTCTCAGGCAATCTTGATGTAACTGTCTTCCACCACCGCCAAGATGATGCTGTGGTGAATGACTGTCGCCAGAGAGCGTCTTGTTTGGGAGCAACGGGTCAGTTTCTTGCACCTGCTGAACTGGCAGAGTGGGCGGTTGGGCAGGTAAAGCTTGAACGAGGCCTAACCACAAGCCAGGGCGGCGATGTCCAGTCAAATACAGTGGGTAGAGCATCTGGCAGTGGTCAACGAGAGTGCGGCGTTCCCTGCTGCACGGGAGATTACAAAAACTGCCCATGTGGTTGTCAGGCCTACAGTATGGACACCCAGATGAGCCTGGACCCTGAGCAGTTGGAACACTTGAGGCGAAAGTGTACTTGTGACTGTTGTGGCCTCAAGTTTCACAATAGGTCCAATCTGCGTAGGCACCAAAAGAAACATTTCAATATTTACAGACATCATTGCCTTAAATGTGGCCAGAGGTTTTCGAGGAGTGACTCGCTCAAACTGCATATGAAGAGAAAACACATGGATAGAAGTTAATGGATGATGGCTATTGTCTGTAAGGTTTAGTATTAATTGGGGAAGGTCACCAAGGTTTTACACCTTTTTTATTTGGTTTATTGTGATGTGTACTTTTGATGGTTGACTTATACATTTACTTTGAGAATAGTGCATCATGCTGGCAGTTTTGAGATAGGTTATGGGTTTTCCTTCCAAAGTTCAGAGACCATTTTTGCAGTTAGACATGGTGATCTGCAGATTCATTGATAAAAACAGAGGAGACTTGTTAATCACAGACCTGTTTACCAGTACGATTTGGGCGTATTTTGTACGCCAAATTATTATCGGTACGCAAATACGCGACACACGCACAAAATACGCCTAAGAAAAAGTCTAGAATACGTTTTCCGGTGTTGGTGTGCTGATTACGGGATGGTACAACTGATACCGGTTTCGGTCGAAGGGAGATAACCATGACAGCAAGTCTTCAGCTGTGGAAGCCTTGTTCAGTTGTTGGCACGTGCGATCGTCTGGACAAATGTGGCAAAATGAAGCGGAAAAATGTGCCAGTTTCGGATGACTGTACCAAATCTAAACGGCAGAAGCGAGCAGATTTTCTTGGAGAAATATAAGAAAGAGCCAGGAATTGTGGAGTCTACTATGGGAAAAAGTCATGCACACTGCAAGTATTGTAAATCAGATTTCTCCGTTGCCCATGCTGGGAAATATGACATCGAACGACACTGCAGTTCCAAAACTTACCTGGACAAGGTTGCTGCAAAGAAATCCGCTGAAAGCTGCCAAGGAATTATGAAGTTCATTCCCGCAAAGCAAATCCTGCCAGAAGAAAAGGCTGTAGTCCGTGCTGAAGCAATGTTTTCTGAGATGATAGTAAAAATGAACTTGCCACTGTCAACCGCAGATGTTATGTCACGAACTTTATCTTTTCATTATCAATCTGTTTGCGTTTGGAAGACACTGGTTATAATGCTATAAACTGACAGGTAAATAAAATTGTTTTATCCCTGTTGTATTGGAAGGAGTTAAATTCTGAAGGTGTTCACAAGACATGCTATTCTTACACAAACACGTTTGCACCCACGCGTACATTTGCCCTAGCCCATATGGCTTTGCTTGCAAAGTACAGTGAAGTCCGGCTGTAGTGATAGACCCATATAGTGATAGTCCGGCTGTAGTAATAGAATTTCTGGGTCCCGGTCCCAGTTGTTCATGTTCTTTGTTAACTTAGTCCGGTTGTAGTGATATTTTTCAGTCCGGATATAGTGATAGTCCGCTTGTAGTGATACTATTTTCAAGTCCCGGGGAAGCTAAAGTCCGGCTGTAGTGATAATGTTCGAGAGTAATCTCCCTTTACCAAAATGGCGAGCAAAAGCCAGCCACGCACTGTGCTTACCCTGAAGCGGAAAATTGATCTGACAATTTTTCATTTAAGTTTTAACCCTTATTTCTAAGTGGCCCTTCTCTCTCTCTCTCTCTCTCTCTCTCTCTCTCTAAAACACACGCACGCACGCACGCACACACACACACACACACACACACACACACACACACACACACACACACACACACACACACACACACACACACACACACCGGCTGTTGAACTGCCAGGGCAGGGGTAGGTTAACACAGGACATTTGCAAGCCTGACAAAGACGACAGAAGAAACGTCACAAAACGAAATCAATAGTGGTTCCAAAATCACCTTGTTACTGCCTTGAGGCTAGTTTACCAAATGTGCCGCCGCATGTAGCAATAAAAGCTTTGAAGATATCACTACAACTACAAGCGATTGGCCGGATGTAGTAATAAAACCTACAAAAATATCACTATAACCGGATGCAGTGATAAAACCTACAAAAATATCACTATAACCGGACGTCCGGATGTAGTGATAAAACCTACAAAAATATCACTATAACCGGACGTCCGGATGTAGTGATAAAATCTACAAAAATATCACTATAACCGGACGTCCGGATGTAGTGATAAAATCTACAAAAATATCACTATAACCGGATGTCCTGGTGTAATGATAATCCGGATGTAGTGATAAAAAAATTTGGTCCCGAGGGCTATCACTACATCCGGACTTCACTGTACACCAACTTTTTGAAAAATACACTCAACTTTTTGGAAAAGTACTCTTGCCTCGGGTTTAGGGTAAACAGGCCTGTAATCATGACAGGTTGTTGCAAGGATGTTTTTCCCCCAATAAAATCATTGTACACACTCCTATAAAAGTCTGAAGGGGTCTTTATGAGCACTTCACCATTATGAAGTGTTGTGAGTATGTGATCGAGCTTGTGGTGGACAGGGGTGGAGTGGCATGTTAAGTAGTCTCATCAAAAAACACATTCAAAATGAACAGAAAGGCCCATTAAAGCTGTGGTCTATTTGTGACCTTCCGGGGCTACGAGGTTGAAAAGATAGTGATGAAAATGATGTACAGAATTCTGCACAGCAAACGCTACCCGATGACCAGACCTTGAGAGCTTCAGTCGACGCTTCAAGTTTGCAGGGATAACAATATTAACATCCGGTTTGCTCTCTCAACACTGATCATATTTTATATTCAAGAGAGATCAAGGGGAAAAAATAAACACCCCGGAGAAGATTCGAACTCTCGACCTTGAGACTTCGTGTCTGATGTCCTAACCACTAGGCTACTGTGCCAATTGAGAAAAAGAAGGAAAAATATTGATATGAATTCATGTTATGTGATTCTTGAAGCAGCATGATTTATATCTCTATCCGCCCACTGTTCAGAAGTGAATATATGAATAGCTATTACTTTGATGTCTGTTTTCAACTGCACAGAGCTTTGGAAAGATTCGATTACTGTTCTTGTCATTTTTCTTGCATGTTGTAAATATAGATATCGCAGCTATTTGCATGGCGCGAATGTCGTGTAGCATGACGGTGTAAACATGTACTGCGATTCCGTGGAACATGTTTGCAAAGAAAGGCAAATTTGAATGGCATTTTTTACGTTTGTGCAACGCATGAATGGTAATTCAAGCGTAGAATGAAAATTATTTTTTCTATCATTGACAACACTGGTGGAGTGGCCCCGACATTTCGAGGCCTTGAGTTCGAATCCCTGCCAAGTCGTTTATTTTTTCTGCTCAATCCTTCTTGACAAGTATGCTCAGCTCTGAGAGAGCAAACCGGATGTTACCACTGCAAAATTCAAGCGTTGACTGAAGCTCTCAAGGTCATACATGCCGTATAGATGGGGTTTCGGGTAGCGTTTGCTTGTACAGAATTCTGTACATGATTTTCAGCCCTATCTTTTCAAACTCGTAGCCCCGGATAGTCATAAATTGACCACAGCTTTAAGCATTAGTTTCACAAATAAAACATTCAGCTTCAATATCCCGAAGAGAGTGGTTGTCATGCAAACTTTTGTTGTTCCTTTCTGACAGATTCGCAGATGCCTGGTGACTTAGCACATCATCAGGCTGGTGCCGTTGTTGATCCCAGTGACTCCATGCAAAGCAGCCAATATCTTGGCAGGTGGCAGTTGCAGACAGGAGAGGCATTTGATAGTGATTCTGTGGAGCTCAGACACGGCCCGGCTGACAAATGCTCTTGTCCCCTCTGTGGTCGTCATTTTCACAACCCAGCCAATATGAAGCGGCACTTAAAAATCCATTTAAATGACAGGCGCCACAAGTGTAACAATTGTGGAACAAGTTTCTATCGTCCTGATCACCTGAAGATTCATGAACAAAAATGCAAGGGTCGAGCATTAAACTCCTGTCTGCCACCCCCATCTTCATGTTGGTAGTGAAAGCATTGGAAGTAAGGAAATGCTCCCAGTGATGTCGTGCTTTAAAATGAGTCATTGTGAAATGCACCTTCTTACAAGCAGAAATTATTATTTTGTCCATAACGGACAGGAAGTCCATGTACATGGTTGATACTGGGTTAGGTGTTGGGTACATCCAAGAAAACTCTGATTGCATGGCATTAAGGAAAAGGAACTGGCTGACATATCATTTTATTTACTCTCTTGTTACTGTTAGTCGAAAGTTTCTTTGGCAGCCTGGAATATACCAGCAGCACTGCAGAGACGTAGTGCATGTTTTGTTTTTTTGTGATGAAGGTGCCCAGCAAAGCCCTAAGTAGCGTTGTGATTTACCTTGTACTGTGGTTATGTTTTTATGTTAAAAGATGTATGATAACTGGAATAAAACAGAAAACTGTAAAATGTGCTTGTTGGTTTGAGTGCCGTTGAGGTGAAAGCATGAACACATTTCTACAGCAGTTTGCTCTGGTAGCTGGTTAGCTGTGTTGTGAGAAGAATTATGCACAGTAGTAGCTTCTCCATTCTTGTGGGTTTTTGCGAAGTATCAGTTTTGTGGATATACCTTTGTTAGTACGTACCTGTGTTACTTCGGTGATGGTTAATTCTAGATTTTCCCTCAGTCTTCCCTGTGAAGTGAAACTTGCTTTTTGTTTTGATTGGTGTACAGGTTGGGGACATTCAAAAGATCGGCAGCAGTACTTAAAACAAATGCATTCGGCGTATCCAAACTTCTTGGAAGTGCAAAGCAAAGAGATGCAGCCCGTCATGGAAAAGATGACACAGAAGGCTGATGGAGCCCTGCCTCAGAAGTCCGCCGCTCCACAAATTCAGACTAGCTGCTCAGTTTATTTTCCCAACACACACTTTGCCTCCCCTGCTTCTTTTTCAAGAATGAAAATTGCTTTACACAATCTGGATGGCTTTGACGATCTTATCTGTAGCGAGTGCGGTCAGACTTTCAAAAGTACAGATGCTTGTAAGCGTCACAAAATGAAGCACCAGGAATCCATGTTCAAGCATGAATGCACAGTATGTTTCAAAAGGTTCTACCGCAGGGATGCCCTGAAGAGTCATCAGCGCAATAGGCATAAAGTTGGAGAGTAAGCAGGTATTCAGTTGCTGGCAGAGTGAAAATCATGAGTGCTTTAACCCATTCGCTGCCAATCAAAACTTGCGTATGTGCATTCCTGACTGCCAGGGAATATTGGAGTTCAGGGTGTAATAATTCACAAAAAATTCTAGCTCCAAACTGGCAGTAGGTAGGTAAGTAAAACCTATGTTATTTTTAAAGGAAATTAAACCAAGAATCTGTTTTTAGTGTCTAATCATGGAAATAATAATTAGTTTGGCTTATAATGACGATTAAATATGAACTTTTGAAAAATCAGTCCGGCGCATCTTCCGGTGCCTGTGGATCAAACACAGGTGGCTGTTTTGCTTGCTCCAAGAAAGGATTATAATCACTGTCATCTACCTGTTTCCAACGAATCGTCCGAAAGAAGATCTCCCCCTTCCCCTGTCGGTATCCATAATCATTTGCACCGCCTGTAACGTCAGTCCGGCTTTGTTTTTCCCTACTAGGGCCCGGTCGACTGTCACTGTTAGCCATTTTGACGAGTCAAGATTTCTCTCCCAAACCCTGTCGCCAAGGCCGAAAATAGCATTCAGACGCAAAACCGCGTCACCATTTATGTTTATTCATGTGAATGAGGTATCCTTCCAAGCCATTGGCTGCTATTTGTGTGTCAGCAGTGACGTAGCATTTCTGGAAAATTCCTGAACGGAGAAGACGGGTAAACCCGTCCTAAGGCTCTGCGGCTGCACAAGCGCATGACGGGTATACCCGTCATAAGGCAGTCAAGGGGTTAATGGTGAAGATACGTGTTAACATATTTTGACATTAAAGAAAAACCCAGCCAAATATGAAATTGTACTGTTTGCTTGGCATGTACTGAGGTAGAACTGTCTTTCTCTCTCTCTCTCGCTCCCTCACTCCCTCTCACCTGCCATTTCTTTGGCCGTCTTTCTGTCTCTCTCTTACTGACAAATAAACATGCTCGTTGAATCAATCACTATAGATATTGCCTTGTGAATCTACACATTCAAGAAATACACGTTACGGAATGTATGTTCACCTTTATGCAGAAATGGGTATTTCAAACATGTCAAGGGTTTTCCCCCACTCCAGTTTTGAGTGTGCAATGTTTATTTATAAGCATGTAACTTTTGTCCCACTGCCTCTTTATGTTGTTGTCTTCTCGATTCCTGGAAGTTGGCAGGGAGGTTGCTAGAATTTGCCTTTTATGCTATTGGAAATGGATGCGTTTTATGTACAGAACCCTGCTCAAATTCACGAACATACTTCCACTCAAGAATAATCCATACAAGGATTAGATATGCCTTATCTGCAGAAGTGTCCATATTCCCTTGCTCGCAGCATGACAAAAATGGACTGCACATGGCAGGTCTGCAAATAGACCATTGCCCCAAACTCTCCAATGCATTGGCATTGCACAGCTCTTGGGAGGTTTTATTAAGTTGTATCTTGTACCCTGTAAGGCACAGCTGCGCTATTGTGTTGTGTTGCAAGTAAGAGTAGATTTTGCTGTTCTGATGAAAACGTTTTTGCCGAGGTTGATATGGTTGATAATAATGACATTTTTAAGTTTGGCGTTCGTAGTGTTTGCACTGGGTTGATAATAGGCGCTGGCAACTTGTTTTGTTTTGTTTTGTTGGGCAGGTGGTGGATTGTCTGGTTTACACCCCTATGGAAGTCCTTTTCCAGGTCCAGCTGACCATAATGCCTTCTCACACAATCTAGTGTGTAAAGTGTGTGGACAGCAGTTCACAAACAAGGAGGCTTGGATGAGACACAGATGGAAACACAGGGATTACTCTTCATTTAGACACCAGTGTTTCATTTGTCACCGCAAATTCTATCGCAAAGACTACCTTACGAGCCATATCAAACACCACTGTGATAAAGGATCTCAGTAGACTTCTCGGCGGCAAACAAGAAGTGTAATGGCGGTGTAACTTTTGAGTGTTAATTCTCAATCTGCAGACAGTTAATCTATACTCTTCCCACAACTAGTATCTCTCTATCATGAAGAAATCCTCAGCCCTGTACATTTGTTGAATTTTTTGTTTAAACTGATGCTGGGAAAAAAGTGGGTTTTTTATTTTTTAAATAATATTTTTTATTTTTTCACAAACAGCATCTTAATGAGACCATGAACTGTACTTTGTCATCAGTATGCCATTATTTATTAGTTTTTTACTTTACGTAACTGTTAACTGTGCTTGGGGCTGGAGTCACTCTTCTCAAGACAGTCTTTCTTTGTTGGCAGGTGAGGTGAATATTAGGTCGGAAACTGGCGTTTCTGGTGGCACTGATTGGAGTGGAGCATTTCAAATGGATGCACTGAGAGGGTCTTCTTTTGGGTCAGGGGCAGTCCCTGTTGTTAGTATTAGACACGGAGTGAGGAGGAAAGGCAGGCCATTGTTCGGGAGCTTTATTGCCAGTGCTAGGACTTGTGACATCTGCGGCAAAGTCTTCAGTGATGCTAATGGATGCAGACGTCACAGGCGGTCACACCTCAGTGATGCACAATTTATGTACACGTGCCCTTTCTGCCCGTATAGAAAGTTCTACAGGAAGGATATGCTCACTAGTCACCTTCGCAATGGTCACAAACTAGGCAGAGATGAAGCTGCTTCCCTCGCTGAAGGCAGGAGTTGATTGGTATTGTAATTGGGACTGTGTTTAGAGACAAAACTTGCGTACAATGTACATCTAAATGGTGCATGTGGTAACGTTATTGCTGTTTGTGTACTTATTCTTTTTATCCTGTGCAGTGTGGGTCGTTATATCAGCGTATCCCAATTTTTGTTGATTTGACTGAGGGCTGTTTCTTTCATAGGTCACACTCCCAGCAAGCAGGCTAGGAGAAGGGCTACTACCGCACATGCTGAGGACAGTAAAGATAACAACCACACCTTCTGCCATTACTGCTTGGCTGGATTCTCCAGTTCTGAAGAACTGACTCGGCACTGCCTTTTGTGGCATTCAGAGCATCCCTCTCCCCAAAGATTGATATCCAACCCTCGTGGGGCTTCTCGCAAAAAGAAGGCAGGGAGCTCATTGACCAGGATGACAAAGCAAGTGCATGACAGTTTTAGCGAAGATCCAGTGTCTGATGCTGGTGAAGTATTGCCGGTCATGTTCTCTGTGGCACCTGCGGGAGAGGGAGATGTCACTGGTGATGGAGAAAGAACTGCGCTTAGCTTACCTGGTGTCAAGGTGTTGGGAGAACACACATGTCCTGTTTGTCAGAAGGCTTTCCGTTATAGTTTTAACCTCCGACGACATCTCAACACACACACAGCTTTCTTCCAACACAAATGTTACATATGTGGCCGTGGTTTCCATCGTAGTGACTTTATGCAGAGGCACATCCGCACTGTGCACAAAAACATTGTCAATTCTACAATTCCTTAGTTTTAAGGTTCAGATACCTGCACAAGTTGAGAAGTGATAAGAATTTAGATAATTAAGAAAAGGGTACAATTTCAGCAAATATTTGGCAATTGTCTTGAGATGGCTTCGACTGTGTGCATGTTTTTCCAGTGCCAGTCATTGCTTCACAAGGAAGTAGCTGAGGTTCAGAGACGTTTGAGCGTTTTGTGTTGCTGTATTGTTTGAGTTCCATGTAAGGTGCTTGAGTTTGATTCAGATGTCTTTGGTGATTGGTTGACTGATAACACTGGTGTGTTGTTGTTTACAGTAGCTCCTCACGAAGACGCCCCATCTGAAGTGAGCAGAGGTGGGAGCAGCGATTATCTTGGCGAGAGCACCACACCCCATATCCCAGTGGGGCAGAAACAACAGGGCACAAATCCTCTTAGTTCCTTTCTGTCCCTGGCTCATTCCTCTGTCCCTTTCTTAGCCCCGTCAGGCAGGGCTAAACAACTGCTAGGCCCTGTCCCTTCCATGGTACCCCTTTCCTCGGCTCTAGGCTACCTCGCTGACTTCAGGCCTCCTCTGCCTGTGGAGGGGGGCGAGTGCAAGCTGTGTAGGAAATATTTCCCCTCGTTAGTGACCTATCGAGCCCACATCCAAACTTGCCGAAAGGGAATGCTGTCCTGTGACTATTGTGACATGGCCTTTGCTCGGCGTTTCAACCTCAAAGTGCACCTACGCTGCCGTCATGGTGTTGGAGAGCAGTTGACATGTGAAAACTGTGGTGTTACTTTCAGGTCCAAAGTGCGGTTGGATACGCATAGATGCTCATACGAGTCATAGAGAAAGGAAGTACAGCAGTGGTGGTGGTCAAAGTAAATGATAGGTTGGTTTCAATTGGCATGCCTCTTGTTAGATTTGGATGACAAGAATTAGAGACAGTTATTATGAACATGTGAACCTTTCCTTTTTGTGACCAATGGGGCAGTTGAACAGACATTTCATTGGCATTTCCTAACCGGAAGAATTTTTGCTCCACAGTGATGCAGCTGGAACGCTACGCACAAAGCTTTGTGAGCCAGACGCAAGGTAGCCTTGACTTGGGGAACACAGCATCGGGCAGAGCTGTCTTTAGAGTGGAAGAGCCTTCTTCACCATCTGATTCCTGTAGCTTGCGATGTAGTACTTGTCAGAAGGACTTTGCTCACCAGTGCAGTCTAGATCGTCACATCAAAACCTGTTCCAAAGTGGTTGTGATTCCCTGCGACCTGTGTGACAAGACCTTTTCCAGGGTGGATAACCTGCGTGTACATGTTCAAGCTAAGCATGGCCTAGGGCCGTCCTTGATCTGTCCACAATGTGGAATTCGTTTCCGGTCAAAAATTAGACTGGATGATCATCACCGCCTTTGTGGTCGCAATATGCCATAGGTATAAGGAACTGTACTTGATAGGTTTGATTTATTTCTGAAGTTTGATGGTGACCGCTCCTGATACAGCCAACATGATATAGTCGAATAAAGTTGTGAAAATAATCATCATTAGTTAGAAAAGACACTTTTTGGGGATCTCTAGTATTAAGAACAAAATGAAATGCCCCTCTTTCGCTTCCCAGTTTATTAGTTCTCAGCCAACCTTCCAAGTATTTCATTGGTGTACCTCCCTCATGATTTGTAAGTGACTGTTTTTGACAGTAAATCAAGATCAAAGTTCACACATGATTTTCCGGAAGGTGAAAGCGCAAGTCAAACCGATATAAATTGTAGTTTATTCCTAACTCTTGGCACTTGTAAGTCACTACTTTCATGCAGTCTTTTTTCTTCTGCAGCATCGGGTAAGATCAGACTAAAGGAGGAGTTTTTGAAAGGGTCTGTCGGTGAGGTCTTTACCACGAACTACCTACCTCGACTAAGTCAGATGGACAGTTTTCTGGACGAGTCACTGGCTAGCCCAGATGTTTCCTGCTATCCTCAGAAAATGGAAAGTCCTGCAAGCTTTGCTAATGAAGAAAATGTCAGTGGGAGTCCTGGAGGAGAGCTGTACTCAGAAGGTGTTGAGCCCCAGACTTCTACTTCTCTTCAGTGTGCTCGTTGTCACAAGACATTCACCCGAGCATGGACATTAAGTAGACACCAAGCATCCTGTGAAGCTGTGCGTCTGGTTCCGTGTGATTTTTGTGACCAGGCATTTTCCAGAGCAGACAACTTGAAAGTGCATGTTCAAAGAGTTCATGGCCTTGGACCTTCTTTACGCTGTCCTAATTGTGATGTTCGATTTCGTTCAAAGATTGGCTTAGACAAGCATTTGATATCTTGCAAGTCAAATTCCGTTTTTGTTAGCATGTCTTAGAGAAACTTGAGTAGCCCGAGATGGCAGGGGGAAAATGCAGGCAACTGTTGAATGTATTTGCCAACCTTTATACCGAACCTCATGTTCTTCGCTAGTTTGCCAACCTTTATACCGAACCTCATGTTCTTCGCTAGTTTGTGTGCCACATGATAAAGATAGAGCCCACTTGATTGTTCAATGTTTTCATAGTTTTCACAGAAGTGACTTGATAAACAGAAACTAACACGCATCAAAATATTTTTTTCTGCACCAGCAGACACAAGGACTCTATCAGGATACCGTCAGGCATATCTTAACCCAGCGACGCATCACCAGTTGGGACTTGAAAGTAACCAGGATGATATAGACAATGGAACCCTGATCTCAGAAGCAGGAGAACCTACAGATCCACAGTTGTCCTGCACCTCAGACTCACAGGGTGTAGATGCTTCATTGGTGCTGCAAGAATGGCAGTGTGGAAGTAGAAATCGCTGTGAGAGGTGTCATAAAGTTTTTACCCGCCCTGGTAGTGTGGTTCGACATCAGGCAACTTGCCAAAATGTCTCAGTTGTTCCTTGTGAATTATGTGACAGCACATTTTCTAGGGTTGACAACCTCCGGAGGCACCTCAGGCTGAAGCATGGGATAGAGGGTTCTCAGTAGTGATAAGTTGTTGTAGACAAGACTTGCAAAGACAAAATGCTTTTTGCGTTTTCTCCCCAGGCAAAGGCTACAGAATTACATTTAAACTTTTGTAAAAAAAAGTTTATTCAGTTGATATGTGGATTTTACATTAACATGGAGAGTGCCTTGTTTTATGTTTTACAGAACAGCATAATAAACTCGCCTGGAGTGGGAAAGGTTGGGAGCAGCCCAAATCAGGCAACACCTTTCAGTTTCCTTGTCAGCTGCAAGCAGGAGAACAAGTTTACTTGGAAAGCATAATTGCAGATCAGAGTCCTTGTAGTGATTTACAGGAACTGCCAGGCCAAAGAAAAGGCTACCGGGTTGTGTGTGACTACTGTGAAGAGTCTTTTAGTCGGCTTTGGAATCTCAAAGTTCACATGCGAAGGAAACACGGCATTGGCAAGGACCTGAAATGCAATGCTTGCGGTGCCAAGTTTCGTTCATCAGTACAGCTCGAGACACACACCCAGACCTGTCAACTTTTTCAAACAGATTAGTTTTCTTTGACTCTCTAATTGCTAAATTAAGAATGTGGGGATCTTGCTTTGTAGAAGTAAAACGTGTTAAAGACTGTCTGAGCGGAAGTATTGGAAGAGCCTTCTTTTTGAAATTTTAGTGTGTATAGTTTCAACAAAGCAAGAGGGGTAATAGTCTTAAGTAAGAACGCAACTCCATGAGAGTAGGCAGAGAATAGTGCAAAATACTCTGTACAGGTGTTCACATGATGACTGGAAGGTGGGGAGGAAAGAGTTTTCATCTCGATGATAATTCTGTTTTGTTTCATGACAGATTACAGGCCTAGGTACTGGAGACCACAGAGATCCCTCCTTGGTTTACAGAGTAAAGCAGATGTTTTAAGCAGGATGAGCCTAGCTGCCTATAGGGCGATGGACAGAAAGCACGCTTGTGGGGTGTGTGGAAAGTTGTTCAACCAGGCAGGCAATCGAACCCGTCACATGAAGATGTGTCACAGGGCAGACCCTGTCCTCTGTTGCTGCCAAATTTGTGGCCAGGCTTTTAACCGCTCAGACAATCTGAAGATTCACCTGAGAGAGAAGCATGGCTTAGGGGAACAGCTTGTCTGTTCAAAGTGTCGGAAAAGGTTCCGCTCAAAAGTTAGTCTGATGACTCACATGCACATGTGTCAGAGGTGAATAAGCGAAGTGTTTTTGTGCGCAAATTAAATCAAAAATGACTGAGCAAGCTTCACAAGTATAATCACATTAGAAAAGACTGAAAATAAAGAGACAGTCTACATTTCTTTTATAATTATTAAGACTCTTGATGCTGCTATGAAAAATTGGTGCTTTCAAAAGCCTTGCGTTTGCAATTGATGATTTTATTTTGTCAAGTTGTGGTTATAGTTTGAGATTGTATGGTCTGATTGTAGAGTTGAAAATAAACATTCAGAGCCATACTTGGCCTTTTTTCTCATGTGTTCTAGCATCTCTCTCTCTCTCTCTCTCTCTCTCTCTCTCTCTCTCTCTCTCTCTCTCTCTCTCTCTCTCTCTCTCTCTCTGATCTCTGATCTCTCTCTCTCTCTCTCTCTCTCTCTCTCTCTCTCTCTCTCTCTCTCCTGTGTTTGAGTGAGTGTGTGTATGTGTGTGTTGAAACAACACAGGCAGTTACGCAAAACAGAACACTCCCAGTAAGAGCATTGATTCAAAAGGTTAAAAACTTTGCAGTATCTTGAAAGCTGTGCACTTTTCTCTTCTGCAGTGTCACAGCCAAGGATTGAGCAGCTAGAGAGAAGCTACCTTGCCCATAGTGGCCATGAGGATGGTTTAGAAAGGAACAATTCATTTAGTTTCAATCAACATCAGCCTCTTCAAAGGCAGTCCAGTAAGCCTGTTCAGTGTGGAATTTGTGGTGTCATTCTCCGGCAGGCAAGGAACTTGCGACGACACCATCAGGTGTATCATGAGACTGTTAAATTCCCATGTGACTTCTGTGACAGTACTTACACACGTGAAGATTCATTAAGCATGCATCTCAGGAACAAGCATAACATCACAGATAAGATACCCTGTGTTCACTGTGGCAGAGCATATTGGTCCAAAAGCTCCTTGGAATTCCATGTGCATGAAGTTCATAAACCACCTTGTTGAGCTCGGATAGTTTTACAATCTTAGCCCATAGTCACGGACATCACTTTTCCTTCTGTCGCTGTGGCAGGTGGGACCTATATTATTTTTGTGGTTTATTTTTCCCATCTTGCTGAAAATGTAACAATGCTGAAAGGGGAAGTAACCATATGCTGAAATTTGGCAACGTTGCACTTTCGGGGAACACTTTCATTGAAAGCTGACACCGTTGCCTGTTTCTTTATTTTAGTATGCCATTGTTTGTATATTCTATTCAAGTCTCAGATTTCCACTTTAGCTTTAATTTCAGAATCCAAAATCAGAGTGTGCTTCATTGTGTATAAGTGGATGGCTTCAGTTTGCATTTAAATCTTTCAAACTGCCTTCAGTGGGGAGAATAAGTGAAGCTACTCAGGAATTCGCTGATGATCCTTTGGTTTTTAGTGGGGAAACAAAACCCCATACCACAATTGGTGAGAGTGTTCCCTAATAAGCGGATCAATGACTGTGCTGTGCAGCAAACAATGTCAGAGTACAGTTGGGACTGAAGGGCATGGCCACACCGGGACAGCTGGCCGCTTCAGGCCGCCCGCAGGATGCGGATCTTCTGTTGCACCAGTCTCAACTCCAGCCACTACAGGACACCATGAGGTTTGAGCTGGAAAGAGGCGGCACCAAAGCACCTGTGTGTGAACAGTGTGGAAAAGTGTTCAAGCATGCAAGAAACATCAAGAGACATTACCAAGTCTTTCACCAGATGTATGTTCTACCGTGTGAGCTCTGTTCAAAATGTTTCTCTCGCAGTGACAAACTGCGCGCTCACATGCGAGACGCACACGGTATTGGGGAGAAGTTGGTTTGTCGACGATGCAAGCAGCACTTTCCTGGTGAAATTTATCTTGACAAACATTACAGTGAGACAGGGCATGGTGAAGATTAACATTTTTGTGGCAAACATTGTAGGATTCAGTGTGCTTGTTGGGAAGCTAAGTAGTCGTAACTCTTACCCAGCTTAAAGGTGAACCTTCATTAGGTGGCAATTAGTGAAAGTTTCCTCCACAGTGTGCCACAAGTTTAGCTCTCTTATTTTCCTGAGCTTCACTGGTTTGAAAATGTGATACCCTACAAAGTACAAAACATCAGTCTTTTGTGAACACTGTTGTCTTTTTCAAGTGACTTATGGTTGGCTTCTTTGTGTTATTGCTGTGCAGACAAGAAGGATGACAGTTTTCACACTGGACATTTCTCTGCTCAGCATGCAGTGCAGTCGGCCAAGGCAGCCTGTTTCCTTTCATCACAGGGGAACAGTCGTTCTCAAGTGTTGTCTTCTGTTGAAAGGGCTAGAGTGAAGGAAGAGACGGATAGCGGTGAGGATGACCACACTGAGTTCTTCCAGAGACTGCAATTCAAGTTTCCAAATGAGGAGACAGATATAGCGGGTGTAGTTCACATGTCTTCTGGAACTTTTCCCTCAGACAAATTGCAGCAGGGCATGGGACCAGCAAACAGTTTACCTGTGCAGTGCCCAGAGTGTGGTCAGGTGTTAAGTCAGGCGCGAAACCTGAGGCGGCACTACCAAGTGTGCCACCAGGGAAGCCTCTTTCCCTGTGACTTTTGTAGCTGCACCTACAATCGATACGACAACTTGCAGAAACACGTTCGGGACAAGCATGGAGTTGGGCTTGGGGTGAAGCTGGCATGCCCCACGTGTGGAAAGTCCTTTCGCTCTAGAATATCGTTAGAGAAACACCTCCTTGATTGTGGTGCAGTGGAAATAGTGGAGTGACACACAAAAATAATTTATTGAAGGTCAATTTTAAATGAAAATGTTATAATCCTCTTTGTTTTGTCAGCCTAAGAACCAGTAATGATTGTGGACAGTCTGCAATTTCGTGTGATTTAGTCATGAGTTTATTTTGGTACTACATGTATAGTAAACAAAGAATACAGTTTAACTTGTCGCTTGTAGAAAGTTGACCTGCTGTGTTTCAGGCTATAATGAGACTGAGAGATGGGGCAGGCCGACCACCACTCCCCGCAAACCCATTCAGTGCAGACATTGTGGCATGGTTATCAGTCACTCCAAAAACTTGCGAAGGCATGAAAATGTTTGTCAGCGAAAAGTCACACTATTTGCCTGCGACTATTGTGACTCCACTTGTACACGCAGTGATACTCTGCGGGCTCACCTTCGAAATATGCATGGAATAGGGGAAAAGCTAGCATGCCCCAAGTGCAAAGCCCCCATCAGTAACAAGGCTGGCTTGGATCGCCATGTGCAATCTTGTCAAGCTGTCAGTTTCTGAGATCTGAATGTGTGTGTTAAAAAGTTTTAATTTTCTGTGTAAATTGTTATTGCCAGGTACAAAGCCTGTTGCCTTGCATTTTCTGGTCTTCGATTTGTCAGTGTGTTATGTTTTTTTCTTGTTTTTGTTTTCTCATAATTTATGGGGAATGAGTGGGTGGGCTGAACAAGGCAGATATTTATTGGTTTTCAAGCAGTTTTTGAGCTATTTGCGTTTAAGCACACAAAACTGCATCAGGTCAACTTTGCCTGTGTTAGCCACTACAGCCTCTGCAGATTGTGCCGATGAGTATGTAGATTGTTAGGCTTTGTGTGTAGAGCAATTTAATTTTCTTATTGACTTGTTCCTTGTCTTTGAATGATTGTGTTTTTATAGTCCGTGGTACAGTTTTATGGTTTTGCAGCTGCATATTTTTCATTAAAAGGTTGAATTTTTTTTATGGACCGAGTGAGTTGTGGACCGATAATTGGTTTTTTTCGTAGCAAAATTTGACCACCGACAGGACAGGAAAATGCAGCATCATAACACACACTTTTTCTTTCACTCTTTCTTATTTTTGGCATGCTTTGTTGATAAATCAAATATTTTAACCTGGACATCGGTTCACTTTCAAATAATACCTTTCATCTAAACCCTAAACCAATATTCACCTAAACCCTAAACCAACAATGATGCAGAAAGAAAGAATACTGTCTTCAGTTCCTGGCATTGCTGTTGTAAAGTTAACATTGAGTGAATTGGAATCAAGCAGAAGGTCTGTCTTTTACCAGTATCAGTTCTTCCAGTGGTGCATCATTATTCTTTTGCTGTCAAATACATGAGTGCTTTCCAACTTGATGAACCGCATGCTGACCGACTGAAAGACTGTTGGCCAAGTTGATCCAGTTCTCCTCAAGGCATCTCTTTCTCATTTCAGTTGCAAAGGGCTTCCTCCGTCGAGCATCTGTCGGTGCTCCAATGCAACAGAACACGTACGGCCTGGCCCACTCTTTCCAGCCAGGGATTTTCTCCACAAGTTTAGGCCCGGCCACACATCCCTCATTTCCCCTGCTGCCATCCAGCAAGCAGAAGCATGTATGCCCAAAGTGCAACATGCAGTACATGATGCTTAGTGTTATGGAGCGTCATGCTGCCAAGTGCGATGGTACCAACCCCCTGGTGTGTCCAGTCTGCAGGCGCACCTTCAGCCAGGCTTGTGCGGTCAAGGAGCACATGCGAGGCTTTCATGGCATTGGGGAGAAGGTATCTTGTCAGTACTGCGGCAAAGTTTTCAAGTACAAGACCTCGCTCTACACTCACTTTTGTGAAGAGAAACATAAACAGTTAGGGAAAGGAAAAACGCCTGGCGGGAGCTAATCGTGCGTCAAGCTTTTTACTGTTAATTTGTCATTACGTTTTGGTGTTTCTTTTACTGCACGAGTTATATACTAGAAACATTTTGCTCAAGTCTTACTGTGTACATTCTACTAGTTCAAAACAGATCAGAAAAAAAGTCATTTTCACCTGTCAGAAGGCCAACTTGTGTTTCTGATTTCAGTCTGGAGTCCAAGTGGTTTTCACTGCACAAGTGTTCAGCGAGTATCTTTGCCTGAGAGCACAACTGACTCCAGAACAGATGGCACTTTGGCTGGATTCCAGTGTCGAAAATGCTGCACTTGCTACTTCAGCAGTTCAGGGTTCAAAAAGCATGTTGCTAACTGTGATGGCACAAACCCTCTGATGTGTCCTATTTGCCAGCGCATTTTTAATCGGCCGTCTGCAGTCAAGGATCACTTGCAAGGCTTTCATGGCATGGGGGAGAAAGTGTCTTGCGACTTCTGTGGGAAACAGTTTAAATACAAGACATCTGTTTATGTGCACATGTGTCCAGAGAAACAGAAACACAAGAGAGATCTAGAAGCTACACTGAAATGAACCTTCACTAACCTCCCCTCAATCAGTTGAATTAAATGTGAACAGTGAACAAACTTTAGTTCATTGCTGATAAAGGGCAAGCGCCTGTACACCTTCATACTCGCATACTGTAAGTCAAATCTTCGCTTCTTTGTGTAGCATGTTTCGCTTGTATGACAGATTATTTTTTTCTGTCTTCTGTAGTCAGTGGTACAGTTTACCCACACTTGACATGGAAGACAACTTAAAATACAGTATGGGTTTTTTCTTTTCTCGGCAGTTGGTGATTTGTCCAGTATTGGACTGGGAAAGCCCTCATCATTGAAAGGCCTTGCTGTGCAGATGGCCATAATGGCCGCCTCGCAGACCCTTCCTCACAGCAGGGCTCACTCCTCACAGGCGTCGCAGGATATGAGTTGTCCCGTGTGCGGCAAGGTGTTCACGCATCCATATTCCCTCAACCGTCATAAGCAGAAGTGCCAGGGGACATGTAATATTGTGTGCACATTTTGTGGTTACAAGACACACAGATCAGACCACTACTGGCTCCATATGAAGAGACTGCACAACGTTGTCAGACCAAAGCAGCAGTAGTTTGTGAGTTCACCTGAAAGTTGAACTGATCAATTTTGTAATTCTTGAAGACGGCATAATGCTGCCAATGTGGCAGGGGGAAAAACAACGTGCGGCACGCGAAACTCATAAGGTGACTCCGAGAGTAAAAAAACAAGAACATAGCAACACAGAAAAAGATCTAATTTCTTTCTTTTTGTTTTGTTTATTCAGGCGACTAATTTGCATTTTTCAAGGTTGAGCTTAAAACCAGCAAGGAGTATGCAAAATAAGGCTGGACAGAAGTGTTAACACAGCCCACAGACATTGAGCTTCTTGGGTGTTGGTGCCTAGAACTGGTCAGCTGAATTCCTTATTCCCTGCTTCTCTAAGGGGCTGGCCTCATATTTCCATCCTACATGACATTGGGGGGGGGGGGGGGGGGGGGGGGGGGTGGCATCTGAAACGTACAGCTGCATCTGTAACACGAAGCACTGCTTAAAAACTTACCTCTACGAGCTAACATGTAAATTGAATTGACCAATATACTGTATACTAATTGCTGCTTCTTTTAATTGCTGCTTCTTTAGCAAAAAAGATGCAAGTGAGTTGCGTTGACAGTGCAGAGTTGAAATTTCATCTTGTACCTGCAGGTTGACAGGTCCTGTCATAGTCTGCTGCAGTTAGTTCTTCTTCACTCCCCCTTCTCATTTTTTCTCTGTTTGGTGTAAATTTGACAAATTTTGTTATATAGATATCACAACAAACAGCTGTTGAAGAACAGCCGTGCCATTCTTGTTTCACTGTTTGAATGATATGCTTGCCAGTGTGCATGGCTGACTGCTCAAACTTGGTTTGCTCTTTCTGTACAGTCGTGCAAGGTCAAGATGCAGACTTGCCACTAACGTTGGGAACCAGGCCATCCCTGAGTTCAGCATATAACTTCGCAGCGAGGAGAAGGTGGCAAGCCAAAAGAGGCACTGGTTCTCGGCGTGCGCATGGGGAGAGAAGCAGATGTTCAGTTTGTGGAAAGACGTTTGCCCATCACCACTCTATGCTCAGACACAAATGGAAGTGCGAGGGAACAAGACTGATAGTGTGTGCAGTCTGTGGGTATGAAGCACATCGCTCTGACCACTACTGGCAGCATATGAAAACGCACGGAGTCGAGCGTCCCAAAGAGTAGAACAGCCGTGTCGAAAAGCTTTCACAATTTCTTTTTCATACATGAAGGTTTGCTTTCATTCTCAACAGGTCTTCTGTCAACTTGCATTTGTATTCACCAACCCCTTTTTGGCTACATTGCGCTATCACTTGTTGTTCACTTTTCTAACAAGAATATTGCAACAGGAGCTTAGTTTTGTTGGACGCATAGAGGGTGTCATTTTATCATCTTGCCCTCCCCCTCCCCTCTTTCAAAACTAAAAGTGAACACATGACCTACAATAGTTTGTGCTATTGGTTTTTCCAGGGAGGGGTGGAGGTGATGTCCCAGCATGGCTGGGGTTCTCTGCAAGCATTGGATATGCAGGTCAGCTTGGAAGACCTAGAGTTCTTGCTGAAGGTGATGGTGCTTCTCATGCTTGCCCTAATTGTGGCAGGATGTTTGCCTTCAAGAACAGCCTCAGTCGCCATCGATGGAAGTGTGAAGGGACGCGAACGTTTGCCTGTGAACTCTGCTCATATGTTACGTTCAGGTCTGATGTACTGCGTCAGCATATGCAGTGCCGTCATGGCATCAAGATGCGACCACGGTAGCTACTTAAGCAGAAGTCTTGGCCTCATTCACCTGTCAAAAAATAGCAGAATTCGTATCACTTGTCAAAAGAAGGAAGGACTTGTGACTGGTTTGTTTACCTTGGTGTATTGTATTGTATCTGCCAACATTTCCGTATGCAAGTCTCTACTTTCTTCATGCTTCTTAGAATGAAAGGCAGCACCAGCCACTTATTCAATAGTATTAACAGGTTTGAGGCAGTGTCACTTTTTTCAACATCATAGTACACCACAGTAGGAAAATGAAGACCATCAGCTTAGTGGTAATGATGCAGGGAATGGCAGGAGCAGTTTCTCCATATTTGAAATTGACTGAATTCATTAATACCTGCTTTAGTTTCTGTATTGACTGCATTGTATGAAACAGTTATCCCTATTGAGAAGGTATACCTCTTTGTCATGAGGTCATGATGGGCATTAATATTACAATGAGTCTTTTCACCAGTATTGCATATGTGTTTCTGGCTTTTTATCCAAAGGTTTCTACCTGCCCTGCAATGAGGCATGGAAGAGAATGCGCTTTGATAGTCGCAACCAGCGAGGGCAGTTCCAGTGCCAGAAATGTCAGAAATGCTTCACATTCCGCAACAGTCTGCAGCGCCATCGCTGGCAGTGTGAGGGAACTCGTATCATCCATTGCCCTCTCTGTGACTTTGTCTGCTACCGCACTGACAAACACAAGCATCACATGGCCATGAAGCATGGGATAGCATAGAAAAGTGAAACAGCTGGTTGTGTGAAGAAGAGCAGCAGCACCTGGGGCTACATCAATAAACCCTTCAGATCCCATGATCTCCTCTGGGATTTTCATTGGCATCAGTTGACAGTATTGAGGAGTGACATGGAAACTCTTGTTTGGGTGTAGTTCAATGTGAATTTAGGCATTGCTCTCACCTATCCTTTCAATGCAATCCTTTCAGAGGTTTCTTCTGCTGCATACTTCATCATAGGGAAGGACTCTTGAAACCTCTCAGTGTACAGAAAGCTTACAGTTGAATTCCTGTGGATGGTGTCATAATGTTGTAGTTTATATAGTGGGACAGGGTGGTAAAGTTTCGTATTGTTCACAGGGATCAGCCTTTTGATTACCCCCTGCGGGTTAGAGGGAAGAATTTACCCGATGCTCCCCAGCATGTCGTAAGAGGCGACTAACGGATTCTGTTTCTCCTTTTACCCTTGTTAAGTGTTTCTTGTATAGAATATAGTCAATTTTTGTAAAGATTTTAGTCAAGCAGTATGTAAGAAATGTTAAGTCCTTTGTACTGGAAACTTGCATTCTCCCAGTAAGGTAATATATTGTACTACGTTGCAAGCCCCTGGAGAAAATTTTTGATTAGTGCTTTTGTGAACAAGAAACAATTGACTAGTGGCTCTCCTTTCCCCGTCGCGATATAACCTTTGTGGTTTTCTTCTTCTTCTGCGTTCGTGGGCTGAAACGAGTGGAATTTTACGTGTATGACAGTTTTTACCCCGCCATTTAGGCAGCCATACGCCGCTTTCGGGGGAATCATGCTGGGTATTTTCGTGTTTCTATAACCCACCGAACTCTGACATGGATTACAGGATCTTTTTCGTGCGCACTTGGTCTTGTGCTTGCGTGTACACACGGGGGTGTTTGGACACCGAGGAGAGTCTGCACACAAAGTTGACTCTGAGAAATAAATCTCTCGCCGAACGTGGGGACGAACTCACGCTGACAGCGGCCAACTGGATACAAATCCAGCGCGCTACAGACTGAGCTACATCCCCCCGCCCACCTTCGTGGTTGAAAACGACGTTAAACACCAAATAAAGAAAGAAAGCCTTTTGATTGCAGATCTTCCTTTTAAGGTTCAGTTGTGGTAAAGTTGCTGTAATATGCAAACTTGATTTTTGAGTGATATCTACTTTGGTGGGGGAAAAAGCTCAATATGCAATGCTGCAATATTGCATAATTTAAATACTGTTTTTCTACAGAATGTGAGGCGCACACTGACAGTTACACATCTATGGCGCCATATGGTTACCAGGAGACCAATCAGCCCACACCTTATCGGTGTGATCATTGTGGTCGCTACTTTGCCTACAATCGCACAATGAACCGCCACAGGTGGAAGTGTGCTGGAACTCGACGGCTAGAGTGCCCCGAATGTGGGCAAGTGTATTACCGTATGGACGCTTTCAAGGCACACATTGCAAAGCATAAGCAGCAAGATATGGGGTCCTAAGTAGACTTTTGCGAATAATGATCTTCTCTGTTTTCGTTGTGTTTTTACATGAACAAATCCAGAATTATTTCTGATGACAGCAAAAAACATTTGCAGTGGACCATAGTTTTTTGTTTTTTTTACAGTCACTGAGTCGGTGTTTCTTGTGGAGAAGTGACATTCTAGTACAAAATGGGTTTTTTATATGGACGATATATTTTTTTGTGGGTGAGTGAGTTCAAGTGTGGATGGTTTTGGCTGGCAAGGTAATCTGGGTGAGTGAGTTCCCAGTACAGATGATTTTTTGTCTGACAAATCCATTCTGTATGTTAAATCTTGACAATTATCTTATGTTCTGCTGTTGAAAGTGTGTTTCGTAGATTATTTTGTCAACGATCTTGCCAGTGTTGTATGTGTGGAATGTGTTCATAATTGTAATATATGGTCATGACTATTAAAAATTAAATCGTAAAGAACTTTCAATTTGAATTGGCATCTCTCTCTCTCTCTCTCTCTCTCTCTCTCTCTCTCTCTCTCTCTCTCTCTCTCTCTCTCTCTCTCTCTCTCTCTCTCTCTCTCTCTCTCTCTCTCTCTCTCTCTCTCTCAGCATTCACTCATGTCTCTCTCTCTCTCTCTCTCTCTCTCTCTCTCTCTCTCTCTCTCTCTCTCTTGTGTGTGTGTGTGTGTATGTGTGTGTGTGTGTGTGTGAAGAAGACCAGCAAGTAATGCAATACATTCATTCAATCAAATCAGAAGCATGCACACCTAATATTCACACATATTCTGAATTACAACAGTCAGTTGTGTAGTAGCAAGGATGAAAATGTCAGTAATACTTGAATAAGGATGAAAATGTCAGTAATAATATAAGAAAGAAATGAGATGCTGACACATGCATGCATGCACATACAGAACCACAACCTGCTGTGCATTTATCTGCATTTGAGCTCAAATTTTATTGCACATATAAACTGCCTTGACTTCTTAAGTAGGAACAGCTGAAACAGAGTTAGAAATGACACGCCAAGTAAAGGATGCTCAGTGCTTGATTACTCCCCTGGAAGTTATGTGGTAGTTGCTGTGGAGGATTTGTACCTAGTTAGAGGGGAATCTTCGACAGACATGACTATGATATGGGAATATCCCTGAAAAGACAGTTCCATCAACTGTGTTTATAGTGTTCATGTCGTTTGGATTGAGTATTCCAGTCGGTGATGGATTCTTGCTGTGTACATAGTTACAAAAAGAGTGTTGACAGTATGAAAAATGATATACATTGATAAGCATACCTTTAAAACCCTTTGCTTTATGAGGTCTGTGATAGCCTTAGCTTTGAATGCTTTTTTTCTTCAATTTTCTTCATGAGAAGCCTGATGACTGACGGAATAGCAATTTTTGCCTTTAATTGTATGTAGTGTTCATTGTCATTAACCGAATAGTTTTGGGTTTTTTTCAAGATAAATTACGGCTGCCCTTGTCTTCAGTTTGTCATTTGAGCCTACTTTTTGATGTGCAGAGAGTCAGTACGGATGCTTCAGTTGTGGGCTGCCATTAGACTCCTTAGCAGATTTAAGAACGCACAGAGCAACTTGCTTTGTTCAAGGACCTAGGCCAAGAGACTTGGCTGTGCGATTCATGAGACAAGCCGGCCCATCTTTGGATGGAATTGGAAACTATCCCTGTACCAAGTGTGGCAGGGTGTTCCAGTATTCACAGAGTCTGAACCGACACAAGTGGAAGTGTGAGGGACTGAGGGTTCTGACTTGTTCGCACTGTGATTATGCCACCCACAGGCTGGATAGCCTGAAGTCCCACATGGGCAAGCACGCAGAAGAGCTTTTCCCACCCGTTACGGGGGGCAGCAAGCCTGAATAAAGTGATCATGCACTAGGGCTTTGACCTTGTTTGCTGTAAACATAATTAATTTCAGAAGTATGAAATTCAGAGGCAAATAAATACCCATTGAGGAGAGGAAGATGATCGGGCTTCATCTGGAAAATACGTTCGTCGGGCTACTCTTGATTTTGCTGTTGCTTTTTCTTACTGTTGGAAGGAATACGTGGATGGCAAGGGTTCCAAGATATGTTTGTTGGCTTTTCTGTAGCTGGTTTATATCTGCACATTACATTGTGTAAAAGAAGAAAAAGAAAGTTGGTGAAAAATTAAAAGGAAGAATTCTTGCCTGTAGGTTTCAGAGTTTTTTGACGTGGTTGTGTCTTGGTTGTCTCAGATATATGGACTCCAGACCTCGGCATGCACTAGCGTATGCTCTCTCTCTCTCTCTCTCTCTCTCTCTCTCTCTCTCTCTCTCTCTCTCTCTCTCTCTCTCTCTCTCTCTCTCTCTCTCTCTCTCTCTCTCTCTCTCTCTCTCTCTCTCTCTCTCTCTCTCTCTCTCTCTCTCTCTCTCTCTCTCTCACGCAGACAAGCTATTCTTCACACTCCCTATACAAATTCAGAAGAAATAAACACCTGCAGACAAGAAGCCGGTTACATGCACTGAAATTCTGGTGACAGTCCATCACAAGCATACACACACACACACACCAGGACTCAGTGGGACTTTGTTTTTCATCTGCAGCATTCTTGCCTCTGGATAAAGGTCTTCAGTTTATGGCGGATGCTGGGCAGTCCTGGAGGCCACAACAGAGGTTCAGCACGCCTGGTGAAATTCAGCAGATGACACAGTCTAAAGATGCTGAATCTCCTCAGCTGCGTTACAGATGTAGCAGATGTAACCGTGGTTATCAATTGCTTCAGTCGCTGCAGCGCCATATGTGGATGTGCGAAAAGTCACGGCCTGTGATCTGCAATATCTGCTATGCCACGTTTTACCGTGCAGACACATTCACAAGACACATGAGAAATGTTCACAAAATGGAGTCGCAGGGTGCACCGGCTTTGGACTGACTTCAGTGTTTTTGTATTTTTAATGACAAATACATCACAAACATTAAGTGAGTGGAGATTACTATTTTACCCTCATCCAACTCTTTAGAAGCTCCTTTGTCTGTGGGTCAGGTAACCCACTTTCAGCCCAAATAACGGGTCATTGCAAAACCATTGAATCGTTCCAATACAACTCTTTCTTTATACTGTTACTCTAGTAGGTATTGATAAAGACAGTGCAACCTTTCCACATAAAAGACATGTCTGTTTGATCATTACACTGCTGTGTGGTGACATACTTTCAACCAGGGGAAGAAGGTTATAGGTAAAAGGGGGATACAGCTTGTTCACAAAGATATCTTAATTAGCAGTCATACCCTGCAGACTGTTGGCAACTGTTCTCAAATGGCTGTGACAAAAATGTCTAGATTTCATATTTGTCTCAAGAGGTTTGTTGCTGTTGTTGTTTCCCAGCCAAATGTCTACTGTGCTGGCTGACTAAATTGCGCCTGTTGCCTTGTCTGCAGAGACAATGATACGTCTGCTGGCATTGAGTGGTGGAGGCAGTGCAGGTAACAGGGAGCTGGAGGAGTGGAGTAGGGAAACATTCCCTGGCGTCATGCTGCCTGTGGGGGTCGGTGGTGCTGGAGGGACCTACTGCAAGCGCTGCATGTTTTACTGCCCTGATATGGACCTTCTGCGCAGGCATATGGAAACCTGCACAGCGGAGGTCAGTGAATTGGACATAGCACCAGCACAGGAGCCTGAGAGCAAGAGTGACTCTCAGGAAGCGCCAAAAGAGGAAGCAACATCACCTTCTCAGCTTCAACCACAGCCTCCCATAGACCCTGCTAGACCGTTCCGCTGCTCGAAGTGTGGGCGAGGCTACCAGCTGGCACAGTCTTTGCAGCGACATCGCTGGAAATGCGACCAGTCTCGCCCCCTGCCGTGCACCATCTGCGGTGCCGTTTACTACCGCGCCGACAACCTGCAGAACCACATCAAGTCAACTCACAACATGGGCAGCAGAGTACCGCCCAACATCCGCCAGTCATCACCGCGGGACTTTGTGCCACATTTCCTGTCTGGCTCTGATCCAGAATCTAACTGAACTTTGTCCAATGGACTTTTAAGAAGGTAGAGAAAATAATTTACATGTTTAGATAGCATGTCAAATAGCCATAATTTGGCCAGCCTTGCTAATCAGTTGAGAGCGATTTTGATTTCTTCAATGGGTGTGTGCTGTGTTAGATCTCTTGTGTTTCAGTAGTTGTACTGATGCCGAGGAAGTGGAAAGTATGAAGCAAGTAGACCTAATGCAGAATCGAGGAACACTTCAGGAAAAGTGAAAGTAAAGGAGTGGAAGAGCACACATTTACAAATGCACAATCAAAAGTTAGATTTCAATCAAAAACAGAAAATGTTCTAAAAGCTTGATGTGTTCTCTACTTGATGTCATCTGTAGCGCCCCAGTACCATCCCATTCCGGTGGTTTGTTGAACTAGTACACACCAGCATGAAAATGTAATTGAAACAAAAACAAATTAAAACAAATCAAAGGAATGTTGCTGTTTGCTTGGGCGATGATCTACATGCTGTTTTAATTTTTGAAGCTGAATGGTTTTTATTTAGTTCTTGTCACATGCAAATTCATACGACAAAGGCACTTAGCTTACCCAGCCCGTTTGTGAGGCAGTGCTTTGTCTCGTAATTGAGGTTTTGAAAAAGGAGTCTTTATTTTAAAAAGAAAGGCAAAAAACCCTGGCTGTCTTGTTTTGAAAGGGATTTTGTAACTGAGATTTCAAAACGCATCTTTATTTTAAACAGGAAAGTAAAGAAAAACGGCTGTCTTGTTTCTGATGAGGATTGTGTTTTGCAGTTGCAGATCTGGCACCAGACATGGCGGAGGTTGTCGTAACTGGTGTCAGACGCCTGAGCCAGGTTGAACTGGCTGCTCATCAGATTACTCAGCCACAGCTGCTCACAACTGTTCAGCTTGTGCCAGCCTCTCAGTCTTCCCAGGGCAACTCTTCTTCTAGCTTTACCTCTTCACAGTATCCCATGGCATCTCACTTTCAGCCTTCAGGCTCTGGCTCCATGCAGGATCAGTCAGCACCACAGTCATCTCAGACCACTCATAGCTCACCCCAAACACTGTTTCATACAGTTTCTCATTCAATACCATGGTCAGGCCATCAAGGTGTGGTGGCTGGCAGCTCTTATTCTCAGTTTCGTCTTCAGCCGCAGCAGGAGGGAGCGTCCAAGCTGTCTGGTGCACCTGAGCATGCAGCTGTGCGCGGGCAGCTAAGGTCGATGCTCGGGTCAGCTCCGACTATGGTACCTTTGGTTCGAGCGTCCAAACCCTTGTCTATGAGTCAAACAATCCACCACCCAATGAGACAGTTTATGCACCCAAAATCAGAGCCATCCCCACCAATGCCAAGCACCAGTCAAGCGTATTCTCCCCAACAACATCAACAGCATCAAAGAGCAACCCCCTCCCCAAGCTCCCGAGGCGTTGGCTACCCTCCGTTCAGCCAGCCTCAGTTCCCGCCACGCCCAGGTGGCGTTTCTCACGGTGGACCCTCGCCCAGACTGAGTCCCATTGACCCGATGGTCCACTCCTCCACACCACAGTTCCCCTACCCACGTCCTGAACGCTCCTCGGGTAAGGGTTCAGGGGAGAAGAAAGATCACCACTGCCTGGAGTGTGGCAAGATGTTCAAGTCCCAGCAGGCACTGGGCTACCACAGGAACGCCAAGCACGGGTATAGGGAGGACCTCAAGTGCCCCATATGCGGCAAGATGCTAAGCCACAAGCAGCACAAGAACTACCACATGAAGAATGTGCATGGGATTGATGCCTATGAGCTTCCACCAGGAGATCAGAAGCAGTTGATATCAGAATAAGATGCAAGTTTAGCAGTGCGGAGAGGTTTTTCGTCAATCTGGAAACATTAAGCCAAGAAACTTACTTGCCCACTCAAATATACTTGTGTGTAAATTACTCTGTACAGTTGAGTATTTGTCAAACCAGTCGCCTCCTGCAAATCAGTCTGTGTTGATGATGGTCCACAGAATGGTTGTGAGAAATTAAAGGACCAAACGTTGATTACATTTCTTTTATAAAAACATCAAAACGTAAGTGCATAAGCAGGGATGGAATATGAGCAAATATTCTTTTTTCCTGGCGTGTGCGCAGTCAGACTTGGTCATGTGTTGCTAAAACGGCGGATATGGTTGTTTGTGAATTATAAAACAATATCAGAAGTATTTTTTTCTCCTTATGCCTGCCTTTCTTTGATGAGTACAGTCAGTTTTGAACCATTTAAGTTGTTCTTGGCTTTGACCTAGTGTCTTCTGTTATTTGCAGGATTCTTGGCGGTTGACATCACTAATGCGGAGACCAAAAAGGGTGATAGTGAGTTTGATCAGTCTCAAGGCTGGATTCAATCAGTAGAGCAATATCAGCACCAAGAGTGGCGTCCAGCAAATTGGGTTCAGCAAAAGAGTGCGGGCAGCTTAATTTCCTGCTCTTTCTGTGGTTCTGTCTCTGCTGACACGCAGTTGTTTTGCAAACACCTGCGTTTGGAACACCAAAAGCACCTGTGTTTAGTTTGTTGGAAGTTGTTCAATTCTCACCAGGCACTGGGCTTTCATCGCAATGCCAAGCATAGTAGTAACGAGCACCTCAAGTGCCCTGTATGCAACAAGACCTTTGCCCACAGGCAGAATAAGAGAATGCACATGCTAAATGCTCATCAAGTTGACACTTCATGATCAAGAAGGGGGTTTAGCTTTTGTTTATTTTAATGATCTGAACCTGTATTTCCTTCAGCATCTCCATATTTATCTCATAAACTCCAATGTTCTAAGTGTTATTAACAATTGACACATGGGAAAATGAAATCATGTGACTCAAAAAACAAAAACAAAACAACAAATACAAACCTGCCAGTGAAAGTGTCCAAAATGTTTGAACCTGCTAGAGCAAGCACTTACTTTGGTAACACATAAAAGGGACTCTTGATTGGAATTAGCGTGTGTTGCGAGTGGGTGTTTGCAGTGTGTGTGACTTGTTCTCGTCCTGCATGACTTTTCTCTGTCCTTGCAGGGCTTACAGGCAGCCTTGTGGCCACAGTTGAGGGCTCTGCTCCCTTTGAATCACTGTATGAAGTAGAAGGCACGTCAGCCTACAACAGTTCAAGCTACACACCCTTCTCATCTCAGCCCTCTCTGTGTGAACTGGACGCTCCGGTCAATCTCTTCTCATGTGGTTACTGCAGCGAGGTCTTTGCGACGGATAAAGAACTGTGCCAGCATACGCGTCACATTCACGGGAAGCACTTGTGCACTGTTTGTTGGAAGACATTTAACTCTTTCCAAGCGCTTGGTTATCACCGCAACGCAAAGCACGACCTCAAACAAAAACTGATCTGTCACCTGTGTGGTCAGGCCTTCGGTCACTCCCAGCATAAAAACAAGCACATGAAAAACAAACATGGTGTCCAGGATATGTGAGAGAGTGTAGGTGTTCCTAGAGTTGTTTGTATTCAGTTTCTTGTTAGTACTACTTCACAGAATGTTTTTTGGGCAATAAATGACATCTGTGCTGAAAAATTGTGCAAGAAAACAAGTAGATGGGTGTTATGATTCGGGTTAAAAATCTAAGGGGTCAACACCAACATGTCAAGTTATCCCAACTTGTACAAGTTAAGAGTTGGGACTTTTTGTTTTTTTTGTTTTTGTTATTGACAGTGTCATTCGTTGGAATTTCTGGATACTTCTATCTTTTGATGATCCTTCCAGTTTCACCTCCTTCCGGCACTATTTTGTGTCATTTTTCTCTTGTCTTCGGTTGTATGCTGCTGAGTAGCAGTGACTGCACACATATGTTGTCATAAATTCTTTACTGCGAGAAAGGGAAGGGTACCATAATTAACTTCAAGGTTTTCTTCTTCTTTTTGCTTTGAGAGAGAGGCCCGAGTGAGCCATTTACAGCAGCTGTGTTTTGCGATTTCAGGTACAATCTCCCAGTATTCAGCGTATTACACAGCCACTGATGATCAGATGCAACATGTGCAAGAATTTACTGAGACACCAGATCAGCCTGGTTATGGTGACCAGTATCATTGTCCCGAGTGCAACCAAGCATTTGGCAGTCCTGTCGATCTACAGGTTCATCGATGCTGCAAGCATCCCTATGAGTGTTCTCATTGCCAGAGGCGCTTTAATGCTCGCAGCACCTTGGTTCGTCACCGGAATGCCACACACGGCTTGAACAGAAACCTCCAGTGTCATGTGTGTGGCAAGTCTTTTGCTCACAAACAGGCCAAGGCCAAGCACATGTGGAACATGCACAAACTTGCTTCAGAATAAACTCACAGTTTTGGACAGTTTTATGTCTGTGTGGATGGCAGATACTGTCTGGTGGCTTTGTTGGACGTAGGGGGGCTGTGTCCTTTGATCTAATGACAGCAATTTTTTCCCAAAATCTTCTGAAGTAGAAGGTAAAAATGGTTTTCCTCATTCGTCATGCAACAAATGAGTGAAACACTCTAAAAGCCCTAATTAAACTGTGAACATGACGCTGAATTGAAGTACCTGTGCTCCTTCTGATCTTTGTCTCACCCAGTTTGTGAGAAATGCGTAATTACTAATTAGTTTGATTCTCAGGAAGTATTGTTAGGCGTAGTTCAGCTTTGACTGTATTCAATATTGCTTGAATGAAAGTCTTAGTATGTACTACCTTGTTATGGTAAGCCACTGGTGCAGCAGTTAGGCACCAGCCCTGGGTTATTTCTACAGACATGCGTAGTTGATATAAGCGGATAAAGCCGACGCAGAAAATATCTTTAAACTTGACATTTCTTGCCGTTTCAGGCTGGCATTGGCAGGGTGCAGTGAAGCGAGACACGGATGTGAAATGTGAAGAAGCAGCACACGTCTCCCTCCAGAGTTCTCAGCTCAGAATGGGATATGCATATGGTGCTGCCTTGAGCTGCTCAAAATGTCCATGTCTGTTCAAAGATGATGTGACCAGAGATAATCACCAGTGCTCAGGACACCAGCTGCTGTGTCTTGACTGCCACAAAGCTTTCAGGAGTCGTAGCACCCTAGTGCGCCATCGTAATGCAAAACATGGTCAAAACCAAAATCTGGTGTGCCAGATCTGTGGGAAAAGCTTTGCTCACAAGCAGAATATGACCAGGCACATGATGTCAACACATTTATTAGCTCCTAGTGGGAACGTATCATTCTAATGTCTGTAGCACAGATTTCTTTGTCTGTAAAACTTGTTCATTCAGTGTTTCCAGGCAAGTGTAGAACTGGTTGTAAACCATGTTAAAATGCCAGCATCAGCAGACAGTGAACTGTGTTCAAGAACTACTCCTTGAGACCCTCTTTTCCTACCTTCTCCCTTTGTTCTTCTCAGTAGCTTTGGTACTGTTGTACTGTGTTCTCTCAAAAACTGTATGGAAGGTGTGATAGATTCTGTAATTGGTGAACAACCCAGAAAAAAAATTCGCTCTGTTCTGTCTACTTAGTATGATATGGGAGGTGATGTTTGAACTTTTGATTTTCCCAGCGACACGTTTTCAACCTGTTTCTGATTGGTATTCAGCCTGCACATGTTACAAACTGCCTTTACTTTCTGTCCTGCGTGCAGGCATAGAGATGGATTGGAAGAGAGAAGAGACGTCTGTTGTTTCCTGCCCCCACTGTGTGATGTGTTTCTTTAGTCAGTCACTGCTCCTGTCCCATCTGGTAATTGCGCACAGCAAAGTACCCTGCCTGCACTGTGGGGAGGTGTTCAACTCTCGCCAATCTTTGTCCTATCATCTGGACAAGAGGCATCGCCAGAGAGAGGAACTCAGGTGTCACATCTGCGGCAAGGCCTTCACTCGCATGTGGAGCAAGAAAAAACACATAGAAGTCGTCCACCAGGGCCTGTTTGCCATGAATTAGCTGTCCACCATAATTAGCCATAATTAGTGGAAGTCTCAGGTTAGGGTTCGAATGCGTTGATTCGCGGCATAGGTCATTTTTTGTTGTGCAAGTTGCATATGTAATTAGGTAGAGCACTTAGCGCATGGTTCTGCAAACAAATCCAGAGAAACATGGGACTAGTCCTTTTGAGTTCATATGATGTTTCGCAACCATTTTGATTATAAACTGTTGGCATTTTCACACTGTCTTTGAAATTTTATTAAGAGACTTCACTCACATTTTCATACAGGCTGAAATATGATCACATACTCTTTTTGAGTCACTTGAGAAAAAGTGACTCTATGTAATCGGTCAGTGTTAGTCTGTCCGGCCGGCCGTCCGTAGACACCACCTTAACGTTGGACTTTTCTCGGAAACTATCAAAGCGATCGGGCTCATATTTTGTTTAGTCGTGACCTCCAATGACCTCTACACTTTAACGATGGTTTCGTTGACCTTTGACCTTTTTCAAGGTCACAGGTCAGCGTCAAAGGAAAAATTAGACATTTTATATCTTTGACAAAGTTCATCGGATGTGATTGAAACTTTGTAGGATTATTCTTTACATCAAAGTATTTACATCTGTAGCCTTTTACGAACGTTATCAGAAAAACAAGGGAGATAACTAGCCTTTTCTGTTCGGCAACACACAACTTAACGTTGGGCTTTTCTCGGAAACTATAAAAGTGACCGGGCTCAAATTTTATGTGAACGTGACTCCCAGTGACCTCTACACTTTGACGTCTGCTTTGGTGACCTTTGACCTTTTTCAAGGTCACAGGTATGTCTTGAAGGAAAAATTGCCTCATATAATATTCAGAACTGCGAAAGTGACTCGATCGAGCGTTTGCTCTTCTTGTTGTTTTAGTTGCAACAGAGCCACTCATCTCTTCACTCCCTCCCGCGAAACACAGACATATGAACAAAAAGAAAAGAGTTAAACTTGGTGATTTTGCGATTGTCCTTTTTATTGTCAAAATCAGTATTATTCGAGTCAGGCGCATGTACGAATATTTGGAAGTGTTCACTAGTGCAGTTCTTCTCACCACACATGCCTTACAGCTGACCTCCTCTCTTTTCAGCCTCGTTTTGTGCTCAGACAGGCACAGGCCGTGTTTCAGTGGGCAAAAGGGACAGCAGGGATTATGCGATGAGAATGCCTGAGGAACAGGCATGGCAGCATCACCAGCAAGAGTATCAGGGCATGAGGTCAGGTTGGGTCCCTGGTGTAGGCTCAGGAAGTACAAGTCCACTGGTGCTGGTACAGGCTGTTGACAACATGGCTGCCAACCAGAGCTGTAGTTTTCCGCTTCGTTGTGCACCTTGTGGCGAGGCTTTCTCCAGCAACACGGAGCTCTATGACCACATGCGTACAGTGCATAAGGTTTACTACTGTGTGCAGTGCTCTCAGGGTTTTAATTCTTCTGCTAATTTGTGCTACCACCGCAACAAGTTGCACAGGCAGAACACTGATCTCCAGTGCATGTACTGCGGAAAGTTTTTCGGTCACAAACAAAACCTGCGCCTGCATATCACCAAAGCCCACAAGGATTTAATATTTCAGCAACTTGGAGATTTTGGAACATTATGATTTAGGCAGAGCATTGTGAAAGCAAGAAAAACAGTCTGTCATAAATGAAGGGTAGTATAAACAAAATGAAACAAGAAAATGTTCATCGAGTACCTTATCAAATTCAACAAGACTGAACTGTTTTGTAAACATTAGTACATTGAATTCATGCTGTCTTTCAGTAACAAAAAAAGAACCTGATGAAAATTTTTTGTTGTATACTTCTCCGGAGATAGAGCATCTGAAGCAAGTAAATAATTAGACTGTCAGCTTGACCAAAGAAAACTGAACCTTGATTTAATATGTTCATGACATCAGAGTTGTGGTTTTCTGTGTTTAAACGGGTTGTGTGTTTTTGCAGCCGTAGCAATGGATGGCAACACAGGTTTTACAGGGTTTCGCAGCCCTCGATACCCTGCATCGACAGCACAACAAACATGGCCTCATCAACGGTCAACTTCTGTTGAGGATCGTGTCTGGAGTCCCAGGTCAGGGAGATTTGAAGGCCTGCAGAAACAGCAGGAGGTGTTTGCTCGCCAAGCATCATCGGAACTAGTGCTCAAACAGACAGAAACACACTATAGGTCTGCGACATCCAACGCTTTTCAAAATGCAGTGTGGTCGGATAGTCCAGAAGGCACTCATCATTCCCTAACAGGCCAGAACTCACGTTTTATGCCTGCTAACAGTCCTCACGCTCACTCGAGCCAGCTTTCCCAACCTCAGTTCGGACATAGTACTTACTCTCCAAGTAGCCAAAGTTACCCCACGGGGCAAAGTGCCCAGTCTCACCCAGAGTCTTTCCAAGATGACCCTCTGTCGTCTGAAAGCTTGTCCCTTCAAGAGATGTTCAAAGATGTAGGTGACAGTTTCAGTTGCCCGCTGTGTCAGTATTCTTTTGCAGCTGATGGTCAGTTGTGGGATCACGTGCGCACAGCGCACAAGAAGAGCATATGTGTGCCATGCAAGAAAGTGTTCAATTCCTTCGCCTCCCTGTGCTATCACCGCAATGTCAAGCATGGCCACAGCGACCACCTCAAGTGTGGGGTCTGTGGCAAGTTCTTTGGCCACAAGCAACACATGCGCTCCCACATGATCAATGTGCACAAAGACTACAGTAACATGTAGTCTCAGCGCTTTTCATTCTCAGTCAGCATAATGAATTGATTTTCGGTCATCATAATAAATGATACTTCACTTGCATCAAGGGTAGGGTTGTGGTTTGCACATACATCTCAAACACAACACGCTGACCAGATTTCACACCAAAATAATTTGCCTCGCGGTACCTTTTCCAATAGGGACTGGGAGGCCTTTTTTTGAACTTTGAGCAGTTGTGCTGCAATGGTCTTTGTGTGTGTGTGTGTGTAGATTTTCCCCGGTTTGTTTTAGGTATTTTTCATTGACATTCAGCATTTGAGACAGGCTGCTGTCTTTTTTTGGTATTTTTGTGTGTTCCTTCTGTGCATAATTTGAGATGGTCAGTATTACATTGTGTGGGTTAAATAATGATTAATGATGTTACACTCAAATGTGTCCAGGATTTGTCAGTGGCTTCCTTCCATGTTCAGCGTATCTTCTGCAGCAGTAGGACTAGTTGATGTGATTGAGAAGTTCAGAAGCAGGTGACTTTACTTACTGAAAAATGGCATTGTGTTTCAAGTCGTGTCTCCGTTTTGTAACAAATTGAGATGGACCTCAGTAAGGAAGGTTTCTGCTATTCATGTGTGTTTGGTTGTGACTGTGAGTAAGAAAAATTGTCAACTCCCAACTGTTTTTGCTCGGTAATAATCTATATGCCAGATCAGCTGTATGATGTACATGTGAACGGCATTATTTTGAAAAATACCGAATAAAAGTGTATCTCCATCAATCAAACCGGTTTGTGGTGACTGATGGCATTGCAAGTAATTTTCCTGTGTATCCTTTCTTGTGGATTTTCATTTCACACGTTGCATAATAGGTTTACAAGGAGCGTATTCACATGTTAGAAGGCACTAAAACAGTGAAAGTAGTGTTCTGCTCATTTTCCTGTTCATGTGAAAAAAAATCTGTTTTTTGTTGTTGTGTAGATCCCAGTACATTGTGTTTTTTTGTTTGTTTTAAATTTAGTTTCGCTCCTGGTTAACAGAAATAAATGTCCTACAGGACTTCAGTGTAAAGCAATGTTGGTGGCGTGTGTGAGCGTGCATTCGTGTGTGAGTGTGTGTGTGAGTGAACGCACAACAAATGTTCTCGACCAAAATGCTCACTCATAGCATCTTTTTCCTTTGGACATGAAAGCTAGAATGTCACAAACAACAACAATCTTTCATCGAGTCATCCGTGTTTTATATGTGTCCGCATCCATTGATAAGGTGACTGTGCAAAGGATTAAGTCACATTTCTACATTGAGAACAAAGGGACCTAAGGCAAGCGCTCTAATTGCACATGACATGTGCATCAAGAGTTAATAAGAGTTATGCGATACCGATCTCCTGGCACCTGAATAGATATCAAGCATTGAAATGAACAACCAACTTTCATCTTCACACTTGTACAGGTTGGACACCCATTTACTAGGTCAGTTTAGAGTATTTTGTTTAGAGTGGTTTGTCAAACAGCTCCACTTTGAGAAAGAAAGCAGTGATGGTTAGTTTTAGTGTCATATTCCTGAAATTCACTACACACGTTCTTTTGCAAAGTCTGCTGAAGACTTGTATTTGATTCAAAGCAGCAGTGGTGTATTTGACAAGGTACGGGGGGTTTTATTTGAAAGGAGAAAAGAAAAAGAGTCTTGATTACTGAGAAAAATCTAATCTGTAGGATAATAAAAGCAGCTTCAGGGGTCGGTTTTATGATTCTCTAAGGTATGTGCTTTCTGTTTTACTCTGCAGTTGGCAGGAAGGTTGAAGACGGGAGAAAAACGCGGCAAACGTTGACACCGGCCATAGTTAAAGTGGAGCGAGAGGACTCTAGCGAATCCCAGCAAATGGACGATGACCTACCGGTTTGGCCGGCCTCTGCGGCCATTGCTGACCTGACGATGGGCTGTGCTGAGCTGGCCCCGACCGAGGCCCACAGTGGCGAGGGGCGTGGGGTGGATTTCCTCAGGATTTCTACCTTCGGAGATCTCTCTGGGGCTTCTCCTGTCAGTGGGGGGGAGAAGCGGTTTCGGTGTCCAAAATGCGGGGCTGCGTACGCTCAGTCGGGCAGTCTGGGTCGCCATCGGAGGAAGTGTGAAGGTTTCTTTGCTCTGGTTTGCAAGTTCTGCGGGCAGCTGTTCCACCGCAAGGATCGCTACCGGGAGCATCTGCTCTCAAAGCATGAGTACATTGACCCTGATCTGGGGCCTCCCGGTTACACTCTCTCCAAATGAAAGACTAAACCTTTCCGTTTCCATCACTCACAGCTTGACAATATTGAAAATCATTTGGATGGCCCAAGGAATTGACAGTGTCACAGCCAACCAATTTGATAGGGGTGTGCGACCTTGATGAATCTAATGCACGAATTTATGCACATGGACTGATGTGTTGGAGAATCAGAATCATGCCTGGGGGGCCTTCCGTTTTTTTTTTCAATTACTTCAATACTTTACATGAACTATTCATTTTTACTTTAACAGCTTTTTTATATAAAAATGTTGGACAATTTTGAATAAAAAGGTATATGACTTGCAGAACAGACTCTTCTTATGTTTTTAAATTCCTTTCAATACTTCTGCATGGACTCTACTTATGTTTTTTAATTCCTTTAATTTCTTATGTGTGTAACTAAGCAAGTGTGTTGAAAGACAAGGTTGAGGGAGAGGGTGCTGCTACTCATGATGATTGTGAAAGAGCTCTTAATCATCATATCGAAAACAATTTCGTCGGTTTGGTTACTTTCAATTTCTTACATAACGGGTTTTTTTTAGCCTTATGGTGATAAGGTTACATACCAAATGCAAGCAGTTGTGTGTGTACACTTGTCGGGCTAGATTGTGGAATACTTATTTCAAGAAGTTCACAACATTTTCTTAAAGTTGCAAGTGTGTTCTGTGAATGTGGCTGGGCGTTGTTTTGCGATGAATGTGAAGGTGTACTGTACACAAGAGAGGGTTTTGGTGTCAGAAACTAGCATTATACCGTAAATATACGGTCCATGCGTGATCATACAGTACTATTACTCACAACTATGTTTACCTGAAAGTGGCGGCGTGTGGAAGTACAGGCAAGCCTTGTTAAAATAGTAACCTAGTGCAGATAGGAGACATGCCAGTCAGAAATTGACTTTAAAAAAGTATTATTAGGTTAGTTGTCAAAAAAAGGTTCACGCAAAGTTAAACGCAGATGTGAAAAGGTTTGGGAGGTTATTAGAATAATAGTCTTTGAAGATTCTCATGGGTATTCACAGCTTTATCAGTAGACAAGCATAAGATCATATCGATAGAGATCCTGTAAGTGGTGTATGTGGCTTTAGTGTGTCAGCTCATCATGTTTCTTTAATCTGCAGTAAGCACTGGAAGGACTTCGTCCATGCAGGTCAAAGCAGAGCCACTCTCTCCCGGTCCGCCCTTGATGGTAGTGGGGGGATTAGGGGAGGAGCGGTCAAGATCAACGGTCATTGATTACCCAAGCCTGCAGGATCTAGATGTCCGCTTCAGCTCAAAACCTTCAGGGACGTTTGGGCCCACTGTGGGGCAAGTGTTTGTAGGGAAAGAGATGACCACAGCCAGCCCCCCTTCAGTAGACAAGCCATTTCGCTGTCCCAAGTGTGGAATGGCCTACGTTCACCAAGGCAGCTTGGTTCGACACCGGCACAAATGCGAGGAAACGCTAGTTCTGACTTGCGTGTTCTGTGAGCGCAAATTCTACCGTAGGGATAAACTGAGGGAACACCTGCTGTCCAGGCACAACTTTGTTGACCAGGAGCTGGGTCTGCCAGGATACACGCTTAAAGAGTAGACTGGACGTTTGGACTTGTTGCCTGGCATGTCTACCTCCTCTTCTTTAATTCACCCTCTTTTCATTCAGAGCACAGTTGTTTTGTGTGTGTGTTTTTGTATTCATGCGGCATTCATGAGGAAACTATAGAAACTTGAACACTGATATAAAAACCAGGCTAACTACCAGTATTTTCAGGAACTTTGACTCTCAAATTACAAATACTTTTCACGTGACTACGTTTGTAGCCCTAGCCTTCCTCAAGACTTCTGTACGAATACACAAGGTGAACATTCAAACACGGTGCCAAAAACAGTTGTGACATCACAAAAACTTGAATTTCTTCTAAACTAGATTCAACGAACATGGGGCAAAGGAAAATGTGTCTCCAACGTATACCCAATAAAAAACAACTGGTCGCAATGTTAAGTGGAGTAGAAATATCAGCAAGAGATCTCAAGAGTTAAAGATTGTCTTCCTTGCTCAGACAATTAGAAAATCGCCACTCCTATACTAACAACCTCAACTCGTACCACTTCAATCAAATTTAGTGAGCATATGAGGTGTTTTTCACATTTTTGTGTCGGGTCAGGGGAAATTTTTTTTCAGGTTTGTGGTGGGACAGTAGTAACCTGTACATGTTGAGTGATTCTTTCTTTCCACTCTATTTTGTTAAGCGATGGGCTACGAGGCCACGGAAGTGCAGTCAGGGTTAGAGCACCTGACCGGTTTCTTTCCCACCAACCGAGGAGGACGCACGCTAGTTGTCCACGGATACCAGTACAGATTAGAAAAACGCTCTGCCAACAGAACCTCCTGGAAGTGTAAAGTCTTTGGATGTCGCGCTCGCTGCAGCACCAATACTTATGACCAGATCGTCAATGTAAGTAGAATAGGTGGAGAAAATGTTGAATAGATGCTCTAATTGGTGTATTGCGAATTTTTTGAAACCACAGGTTATAGCAAATTTTATAAGACGCAACCTATTTGCGAAGTTTGTTAACTATTTAACAGTTCTTTAGGCTGCTACAAAATGTTCGAGCTCATGTAAATTATTATTGACTATACAGATGGTTTTGCATCGGTTTCACAATAGAAAATGCTAGCATGTCTGAGCAATTCTGTTATAACTTGATTTACATCGTATGATTCGATTTACATCAATCTTTCTTTTGGTTTGTACTTTCCATTCCTCAGGAATGGCCATAGGGCTCAATGAAAATAGTTTCTGTGAGTGTTTGCTAAATTAGAAAACCGTTTTTGACGCTTCAAATTGCATAAGCGTTTGGTTGGGTAAAACTATTGTTTGCGCTTGTGCAGAAATCAAAGATTGGTGAGCACAAGCATCCAATAGACTGGAGGATACTGCAGGAACAATTCCCGGATGAGGTTAGGCCGGATCTTTATGATTCTGTAACAGACCATACTGCCTTCGACATGTCTGCATTGGACAACACTGCAATGGAAGACGCTGGAATGGATAGCCCTGGGGAGTAGATCCACTATCTGACAGATGGTTAGGACAACTTTTACCAAATAATCATTTGTTCGATTATAAAAAAGAAACATTAGAAAGAATAAGACGTTGGGAATGTTGATGCTGATACTTATGTGTGAGATTTTTTCATGGTTTTCATCTGTGTTGTCCATGAAAGGTTTTGGACGTGTGTGGCTTTCTACATTTGACGCAGGTTGACTGATATTGAATTTTTTGTTTTAAACCAAATGAAAGCGTCATTTTCTTTACGAGGTTATATACTAAACATTTGGATTTGGCGATTATTCAAGAAAAACTTTGCCATTGCTGTATTTCGTTCAGATGCTCAACTTTTTTTTGTTAGGTTTTGCACATCACTGTTAGTGGAGGGATGTACGTACTTATTGACAGAAGCACCGTATGACATATTTCCATATTTTGCTGTCGATCTCATGCTGGTTGAAGGTTCTGGGCTCTGAAAATTTGTTTCCAGGGCATTGTGGAAAACATAAAGTAAACGTTCACTGATCAACGGAATTTAGCTTAGGTGGGCCGTGTTCTCTCCTACCATTAACGGACAACTAACGTCTTGTTTTGTTACGGGGTTTCAGGCTGCCATTTTACACAAAGAACGACGTCGGCGGGACCCTTTGTGTGTCCTAAATGTGGCAGTGCGTACACCAAAGTGAACAACCTCCTGCGGCACCGCAAGAAATGTGACGGCAAGTTCTACCTCTGCTGTCCACAGTGCGGAAAGAGCTTCTATCGACGCGATCACTACAAACATCATCTCTTGACCAAGCATAGAGTTATAGACACTAGAAATAATCTCAAATACCCTTTCTGAAACATAGCTTTGTCCATGAAATAGCAAGTGCTTCTTTCGCCGCGGCTGCTACAAGCATCTCTTGACCAAGCATAGAATTTTAGATTCCAGGAACAAGCTGATACCTTTTCTGGAAATGTTATTCTTAAGGTATATTGTTGTGCCACCTTATTAATTTGTCCACAACAAAACTTTCGGGTAAAACGTATCTTAAAGGTACTGAACTTGTCAAATCCAGGTGCACGGAGCCCCTGGGGCTTTTAGTCATACCTCAGGCAGCTATCCGTTAGAAGAACTACCAAGTTTCATTGACTTGCACCCAAAGAGTCAAGAACTGCGATTTTTTTTACGAATTAATTTTGTACTCGGACCCGGCTGGTCTTGGCCTATTTTCGGATCTAAATTTAGATCAGGTAGATGACCACATCATGCACAAAAAGACACGTCACTAGCAAACTATGTCAGACGTCATCATGAGTTTGTGTAAAACAAAATGGAGGCCGGAATCACTCAGTTGAATCGAACTCCGATCAAACACCACGTAATAACTAGGTTAATTTATGCACTCGCGTGAACAAGAAACTGTCGAGCTTCACAGATGTCGTCGTTGGGTAGTTTTGGGTTTGTTTTACTACCGTAGGAGGATTTTTGAACTGTAAATGCACTCAGCTGCAACAAAAACGCAAAACGAAGGCTGTGAGTTGCACTGTGCCTTTAAGTGTAATGGTATGCTTTGTATGTGCCCACTCATTTACTGACTATATTGGAACAGGGGCGCTGGGTAGAGACATAGGATTTGACTTGCTCACAAGTTGTGAAATGGTTATTTGCTCTGCTGGTTATGACACAACCTTTATAAAGTTTAGTTTTATATCTCGGGCTTTACTGAAATCGGTCTGTAAATAAATACATGTTAAGAATTCCATGTGATCTACTGTAGCTGAGAATTGTGATCATGCTTGCTTCTGGGACAAGAGAATATGGCTATCCTGCTGAGTGACATCTGTCTTGTTGGAGTTGTGACGGGCTTATTCATCAACAATGCTTAGTTGGTGTTTGCTGCCATGTTCCAGAAGGACAAAGAGCTGTGTTATCATTTTTCATTAAATTGGGCTTAATGGTTACCGTTAGACCTCAGTTTTATTGTAAGAGAACAACGAAAAGGTGTAAGAGAACAAGGAAAAGTTTTGAAATGAAGGGAGTGGCCAACACATGAAAAAAAATTTTTTTTTAAGTGAACAGTCACACCGACAATAGTGAATACACTGTTGTAGGGGGATAATGAAGAAGTGAACAAGTCCAGAAAGGAGAAGGAAAATCGATAGAGCAAAGCTTGATCAGTTTTTCTTGTCTCTTGGCAGACTTTGCCACGCTACATGTACCGTTTGTTTTGGTTGTGGTTGAAACGCTCTTACAGTTTGTTTTATTTATGTGACATTCTGTCTCCTTTTTCCAGAGAGGTTGGGTTTTGAGGAGTACAGGGGCGAACACAGTGATATTGTCGATACGAACACAGTGTCTGCTTTGACGTCTAAAAAGGCCAAGCTCAGTAAAGGAAAAAAGATGGCCAGGGCAAAAGTCGTGCCTGTAACACAGCACGTGTGCTCCGAGTGCGGCAAGCACTTCGCCTACAAGCAGAGCCTGCAGCACCACGAGAGCCTACACAAAGGCGTGTATAGATTTCAGTGCCAGGAGTGCAGTCAAGGCTTCAATAAGCGCTGCACTCTGGCCCACCACCTGCAACGCCACCGAGGCGTAAAATCTGATGTGTGCCCCAAGTGTGGCAAGCAGTTCTCCTCCTTGTGCAACAGGCGGCGCCACGAGAAAACCTGCAGTCCCAAGGAGGCTGAAGAACCCTTCAGTATCTGCCCGGCCTGTGGCAAGACCTTTGCTCAGAAGCGTCTGCTGCAGGAACACATGTCTGGTGCCCATGGTGGGCCGGGGCAAAAACGCTATGTTTGTGACATTTGCTTCAAAGGGTTTAACTGGCGGGCCTCATTCAACCGCCACAAACAGAAGTGTCCCCAAATGTGATGTTGTTCTTGTGATAGCTTGATTGTCATGCATGAGGGTAAGGGCCCAGTCACATAGCGCTGCGTCCTTACCACGACCATGCCGATCACGCCGATCTGAAAAACGGGGCATATCGCCATAAAAATCCAGCACATGGCACTAATACCCTAGTCACATAATATAGACACCGCTTCTGCTACGACGGAAAAGTGTCCGAGAGCATGGCCAATCGTGGGCCAAACGTGGCAGGATCTCCATGAGCGTGGTTTGGTCGGGGTTGGATCTGCTAGGTCGGGAAGCTTGCACGCTCTCCCCACGCTTATGTTGAACTGCACAAAACAAGTGTAGTCGTGTACAGTCGTGATGTAGGTGGTTTTTTGACTCACATGCGAAGCAAAAGGGAGTCTATGTACTCACCCGAGTCGTCCGTCCGTCCGGAAAACTTTAACGTTGGATATTTCTTGGACACTATTCAGTCTATCAGTACCAAATTTGGCAAGATGGTGTATGATGACAAGGCCCCAAAAAACATACATAGCATCTTGACCTTGCTTCAAGGTCAATGTCGCAGGGGCCATAAATGTTGTCTAAAAAACAGCTATTTTTCACATTTTTCCCATTTTCTCTGAAGTTTTTGAGATTTAATACCTCACCTATATATGATATATAGGGCAAAGTAAGCCCCATCTTTTGATACCAGTTTGGTTTACCTTGCGTCAAGGTCACAGGAGCTCTTCAAAGTTGGATTGTATACATATTTTGAAGTGACCTTGACCCTGAACTATGGAAGATAACTGTTTCAAACTTAAAAATTATGTGGGGCACATGTTATGCTTTCATCATGAGACACATTTGGTCACATATGATCAAGGTCACTTTGACCCTTATGAAATGTGACCAAAATAAGGTAGTGAACCACTAAAAGTGACCATATCTCATGGTAGAAAGCCAATAAGCACCATTGTACTTCCTATGTCTTGAATTAACAGCTTTGTGTTGCATGACCTTGGGTCACATGTATTTTGGTAGGAAAAATGTGTAAAGCAGTTCTTAGTGTATGATGTCATTGCTAGGTTTAGCTGAAGGTCAAGGTCATGTAAAGGTCAAGCATGTGAGTCGTATGGGCTTTGCCCTTCTTGTGTAATTCGCCATGTTCTGGTATTTGGTGGCGAGCTCCGACTTGATAACTTTTTCAGATTGGAGTATCGTCGTAAAAAAACGTAGAGGTGTGTGACAGGGGACATAAAAAACACTACATCACGACTGTACTGTGCCCAGACCCGGCTACGCTTGTTTTGTGCAGTTCAAAATAAGCGTAGGGAGAGCGTGCAGCTTCGCGACCTAGCAGATCCCACCCCGACCAAACCTCGCTCATGGAGATCCTCCCACGTTTGGCCCACGATTGGCCACTGTTTCCGACAATTTTACAACGGAGTAGAAGCGGCGTCTCTGTGTGACTGGGGTATAAAGAAGAGATTCGACACCGTGAAAATATGCTGCAACTAAGAATGGAGAAAGTTCTGTCTTACGAATGAACCTTTACACAGACCTGTGCACATCTACGGTTTCTCCGTAATTTCTCCGATTTTTATATGCAGAATACGGTGCTACGGATTTGTAATATAAAAATTCCGAAATTCCGATGTTTTACTCACACAAAAAATGTGTACTTTTTTCTGTTTTAAGATGTTTTGACCAATTAGTTGGCCGTTGCGCTGAAAAGACGTTTTCCGATTTACCGGAAGCGCACGTGTCTTTCTTCTTAGACTAAGTTCGTCCAGCGTCTGCGTGGCAACTTGTGATTGAAGTGAAACATGGAAAAGAAAAAAAGAGTGCGAGATTCAGATAGTGAAGATGAGACACCAGCTCTGTCACCAAAGAAGAAGTTCAGTTATTCTCAAGACAACCTGGAGATCGTAAAATCGCCTTCTCCGACACCTGCAAGAACTTCACGAAAGAAGAGCTTGCAAAGCTAAAATCTGCCCACAACTCTACTGTGCAGGCCAGGAAACCCCAGGCTGCTGCTGTCAAAAAAGCTGCTGCCGAAAAAGCTGCTGGCAAACAGTCCAGTGATGAATGAATGTCAGAATGACGAGACCAAAGACATTTTCAGAACAAATGTTACAACAGTGTTGATGTTTCACCTTGGCTTGTTAATGAATAGTAATTCCCATTCTACTGCGTCATAGTGTTTCAGTGTGTGTGCTTTGTGAGCAGAATTATGTCTTGAACTGTCGTTACAGCTTACTACTGAAACATTTTAAAAACTACTGAAATTTGGTTTGTTTACTACTGATGAGCGTTTTGAGTGTGCACAGGTCTGTTTACATGTACTGAGCTTGGATTGCTTCTTACAGACCTTTATGACATAAGGAAAAGAAGGTCTGGAGTAGTATTTGTGATTTGGCCCCTTTCCGTGATCCAGCTACACAACTCACGCTTTCATTCGCGTGAAAACAAATTTGCAGATGAGGACAGAAACTGCGGGATTCCGTATTTTCCAAAAGTTGCAAATTTTATGCACAAAGTAAATAGCAGATTTTCTTTTGCTCCCAGTTAGTTGTGAAAACCTGATAGTTTCCGTCATCATTGTTACACTCAATTTGCCTGAAACAATACATCGAGTTAGAACAGAATGATGTTCTTGCAATATATAGGTCACAGCAGTAACGAAGCTATGCATTTTTTATTACCCTTCCCCCTCTTTTTTTACTTCTCTTTTTTAGCAGGGCTGCACTATTTGTGTTTCATAGCTATAATCCTTTAAGTAAAGTTGGCCCTCCAGTAAGTGTCATGTGTGTATCGGTTGCAGCGGATTTGGCCGTGGGCAGGTTTGCATGTGGCCGGTGCGGCAAGTCGTACACGAAAGTGAACAACCTGGCACGCCATCGCAACCAGTGTGAGGGCAAGTTGTACCTGACGTGTCCCCTGTGCGGCAAGCAGTTCTACCGAAGGGACTGTCTCAGCCAGCACATAGCCTCCAAGCACAGGACGGATTGGGTGGATCTACCTTTGGCTTAAGTTCAACATTTTGTGGGATGCCTGATGGTTACTGCTGTGTGCAAAGGCTGAGCGATTGTGGTAGGCCTGATGCTATGGGTTTTATTTTTTATTTCTTTGGCCAAGGCTTGTTCCATTATGTTACTTATTGCTGATCCTTGTGTGGAAATCAATGTGGATTTCAAAATTGTGTGGGTACGTGTGTTTGTGGGTGGGTGGGTGGGTGGGTGTGTGTGTGTGTGGGTGTGTGTGGGTGGGTGGGTGTGTGATCTGTAGTGTCTGCTGATTGTTTTCTTTTTCAAGTCATGTCACGATAACTTTTCTTTCGCATAGTATTTCTGATATCATTTACTTTACGACAATTAAACAGTATCCCCTTCACTCTAAACAGAGTAGAACACATTTTCAAAATATTTTTATAACACATTTTGAGCACTTTGTGACATTGAACATATTTGTGCTGGTAAAAGTACACACATAGTGACCACTAGTGTTCACATACTAAACACATAGTGTTCACAAGGTTCCTTTGAGCACTTTGTGTTTATTGTGTTTGCCTCTTTTCACAGTAGAACTATGTACTTTGTCACAAAGTGTTGAACACTTTTTACAGAAATGTTTTCAAAATATGTTCAATTCTGTTTAGAGTGTTGTAAACACAAAACTTGCGCGTTTCATGTCGAAAACCGAGGAGGTGTTTGGACTCATTGCTGAGACTGTTCAATCTGTTTTACCATTTTAACTCGGGTACGTGAGGTACTTGCCTTCATATGGTAAATTTGAGTAAGATGTGTTGGTACAAAACTATGTGCTGAGCATATTTAAGCTATGTCAATATTCAAAATAAAGTTTACATCTTCTATTTGCTCTGGGTGTGTTTGTGTGTGTGTGTTTTCGTGCTTCAAGACCTCTCTCTCTCTCTCTCTCTCTCTCTCTCTCTCTCTCTCTCTCTCTCTCTCTCTCTCTCTCTCTCTCTCTCTCTCTCTCTCTCTCTCTCTCTCTCTCTCTCTCTCTCTCTCTCTCACACGCACACACGCATGATCTAGTTGATAAAATCAGTTGCGAATCAAAGCAGCATAGAAAAGGCACATGATAAGCACATTGCACATTTTTGCATTGACACTCAGTGACTCACATTGCGTAAACACGAGAAGAATGTAAAACGGAATTGTCACCACAAGAATACTAGTGCTCAGCCCCACAGATGCAGGATTCAACATTTAAGCTTCCCCTGGAATGTTGGCACAAATAAACTTAGTCATTCATGTACATATAATTATGAGATTAATCCCATCATTTCATGTATTCTGGATGTTCAGATATTGAAGCATAGTCATACCTTCAGTCATTGGAATGAATAATTCAGATGACCCTGAAATGGTCAGATACTGATACTTAGACGTGCAGTCAGTGATTAGGACTAAACATTTTGAAACATCCATGAAGTTTTGAGTCTGAACAGTGTAATAACAGGCTGTATTGGGCGGTTCTATCGCCACCATACTATACTGCAGCTTAGTCGTTCATTCAGGTGCTCAGATTAAATATTGTGGAAGATATTCAAACGTTGAACCCCATAGAACAGTGACAGGCTGTGTTAGGCGGTGCAGCTTAGCTGGTGCTGAGATTAACATTTTAGAAGGTCCTGAAATGTCCCCTAGCACACATACAGGCTGTGTTGGGCGGTTGTATCACTTCTGAGATTCTGAAACTTTGCTGTTCAGAGTTAGTAGGACTAAACACTTGGGAAGGTGGGAAAGTACACTGACAGGGTGTGTTTCAGAGCTGGGGCTTGGCCTTACAATGCAGTTTGGCCAGCGTCGCCGCAACGCCATGGCCAGTCACAAGGTGGTCACCCTGGAGGGGCAAGAGAAGTACGGCTGCCACATCTGTCCCAAGATGTTCACCGACTACAGTAACCTCGTGCGCCACCGCCGCAAGTGCGAGGGTACAGGGTTTTACCTGCGTTGCCACTACTGCGAAATGGTCTTCTACCGCAGAGACAACTACCAGGACCACCTGGCCAGCAAACACAAGGTCATCGACATGGAACCCAGGCACGCCGGGCGCAGGCATCAGCCAGGCTTTCAGAATCTTTGAGAAGGCCTTTCGTTTTTCTTTGATTGTTGGAGTATCTGGCTTCGTATCTGCAAATAGTACATTCTGTTGCCTGTTTCAAAGCATGAGACGTTTGAGGTCTTTGGCAGAGAGTGCTCCTGTATATTTCTATTAAACATGTAGTGGCAGGTTGAAGTAGATTCTACGATTCGCTTTTTACAGTGGTTTCCCCTTGTGTTTGTTTGCAAAATGTAGATCCTGCAGGAAGTTTCATTCAACGGTGCGGCTGGTGGGTGATTCCGTGTGGGTTTCATTTTTTGAGTCACTTGAGAAAAAGTGACTATGTAATCGGTCAGTGTTAGTCTGTCCGGCCGGCCGGCCGGCCGTCCGGCCGGCCGTCCGTAGACACCACCTTAACGTTGGACTTTTCTCGGAAACTATCAAAGCGATCGGGCTCATATTTTGTTTAGTCGTGACCTCCAATGACCTCTACACTTTAACGATGGTTTCGTTGACCTTTGACCTTTTTCAAGGTCACAGGTCAGCGTCAAAGGAAAAATTAGACATTTTATATCTTTGACAAAGTTCATCGGATGTGATTGAAACTTTGTAGGATTATTCTTTACATCAAAGTATTTACATCTGTAGCCTTTTACGAACGTTATCAGAAAAACAAGGGAGATAACTAGCCTTTTCTGTTCGGCAACACACAACTTAACGTTGGGCTTTTCTCGGAAACTATAAAAGTGACCGGGCTCAAATTTTATGTGAACGTGACTCATTGTGTTGTGAATAGCAATTTCTTCCTGTCCATCTGATGCCTCATATAATATTCAGAACTGCGAAAGTGACTCGATCGAGCGTTTGCTCTTCTTGTTGGTGGATTTTATGGTTACACACACTCTTCATGAATCACAAACAGCCCTGCATAGTGCAGGTTCAGCAAGGTACTTTGTGCTGCGACCATGCTGGCGCTTAGTTTGTTGGAATTCGTTAAGATGGACTGCTCTTGAGGACAGATATAACTCCTGGCTGAGAAGGTCCAATTCCCTTGGTGACTGAGACGGTTTGTTTTTCTTGGACGTAGAACCATATTCATGGAATTTGAGACTGCATGAGTTCCTCAATTTGTACAGTTCACACATAGGCTTTGATGAACAGCCTCGTAATAGACAGGGGTGTAAGTCTTTGTGTAAGCAAGTCCTGAAAAGAGAAATACTAATGTCTTGCTCTACTGAAAATGTCTAGAGAGAAAGAAGATGGACTTCTTGGTTATCGTGAAGGCGACTTTGTTTGGCTTGTGGCTAAATTCCCTGGAGAAATGTAGTTACTACTTTGTGCAGGTTTTTTTTATAATGCTTTGGACTTGTTGTTATTACCTTGTGGTCATTGTAGCGCCCCAGCGCCCATGATAATGAAAATTCCGAAGTCATACCCTTCCCCCTTCCCCCCCCCCCCCAACCTAAAGTTCCTTGTGGTTAACTTTTTGCGTTGTGGTACATTTGTTATTTCAAAGCAGGATTTAATTCAACAAAGGGATTTGAGACAAATCAGCAGTGATTTTGCTTTCAAGATTTTTCTGCAGCTATGTGGAACAATACACCATCAACCCTGCAAACGCTTTCGAAGTAACCGTTTACTTACTGATTTTTTTTGTTTAAGGCACAACCGCATGACACATTGTTCCAAGTAATGTCTGCAGACATATAGATCAAAACTTGAAGAGCCCTGCTCAGGAAATCAGTATGAATAGTTTCATGTTGAATTTCTAGTATTAGTACAGTGAATGTTGATGGATGGTTCCACCATTGCAGAGGTGAGCGGTATTGGTGCGTTCCCCACGTACAGAGGTCCCTATCCCTACAGAGGCAGACGGCCCGGGCCAGCCGGCAGATCCCCAGCCAAAGCATCCACCTCCAAGGATCGTCAGACCTTTACGTGTCGCACGTGTAGCAAGGTGTTCCTGCACCAGTGCAACCTGTTTCGCCACCGCAAAAAGTGTGAGGGGGACTACCACCTGGCCTGTCCCATCTGCGGCAAGCAGTTCTACCGGCGGGACTACTACCAGGACCATCTGGCCACAAAGCACAACACTGTCGATGCTCTCAAGGGCAGCTTCAAGTCCAAGTACCTCTGAGAAGACTTGAGTTGGCTCGCGTCGAGCAGCACTATAAAACGTTCTGCATTTTCTTTTGATAGCGTTGAACAATGCTCATAAGCTGTTCTTTCTTCGGCAGTTGTATATGTTACTCTAACATGTCAGCAAAGTTCCGCGTGACGTTTATGTAAAAAATCAGGAGAGCAAGAATTTGTGTGGGTTTTTCACCTTCTTTGAAAGATAGTGTAAACAGTGGTCCACTGTGATACACTTTGTTTTGTTTGACACTGTAGTTCGCGCTGTCACTTTTGCACACAAACATTCACTGGTCTTGGTCGGTAATGCAATTTTGTATCCTCATGGGTAGTTCTACCCGTATTTTCTAGTAATATATGCCTTTGTGCCAAAAAGACATCAAGGTGTGTGTGAGATTGTTCAGTTTGACAGTGTGCTGGTTGTCTAGAATCAGGCCTAAGTTCAACAGAGTGGGCCATAAGCAAACGCCAAGGCCATGATATTCGCACAACAAATGTAATTAGCATCACATCTTGATACTTTATAAAAAAAATAAAAAATTTAAATACCAGCAAGTAAAACAAGACTCAGACTTTCTCTCTTTTGTTGTAATGAAAGGAACAGGATGTAAACATAAGAAATAATTTTGGAAAAGATAACTCGGGACGAGGCAGAAGCTATTTTTCTCTCTCATGAAATCTAAGCCCAGTCAAGCAATTACGCGTTATTTTTTTCCAAAGCGATCAGATGCGTTTTGTGTCATCTGACAAAACCATTATAACATTTATGATATGCTCAACAAGAAGTGATTATTTCAAACAGGCCTGATGTTTTGCGGAGGAGGCCCAAGCCTCCGCAGTAGTTTGAGCAGCAACAGACCCAGCCGCCATTTCAACCGCCTTCGGGACAGCCGTGACGGGCGGGAGAAGTTCGCCTGTCAGACGTGCGGCAAGCTGTTCCTGCATCAGTGCAACCTCCTGCGCCACCGCAAACAGTGTGAGGGGGACTTCCACCTGCAGTGCCACATGTGTGACAAGAAGTTCTACCGCAGAGACAAGTACCAGGACCACCTCATGGCCCGACACGGCGTACTGGACGCTAGGAAAGGCACCTTCAAGAACATTGTGTAGCTTGGACACCGGGCACATATTGGCTTTGATGTCTCGGGGCTCTATAACCTCTGGTAGTTTGACAGATAGGAAGGCTGGTTTGACGAATGCCTTGTTGTCAAGTGGTGGAGCATCTTGTAGTCCCACACATTCAAAGATCGGTGTGGCAAATAGTCTTGACGAACGCATTGTGGTCTTGGGGTTGTGGGCCATCTTGTATCTTTTGGAAAGACGGTTTTGACGAACGACATGTGGTTGCACAGGGCTCCCCATACTGCGCGTCCCTGCGTCCTATACGCATTAGAAGCCGAAAACACGTACTAGAAATGTATTGAGGGTGTCCCGGGACGCACTAAAACTAATACGATCGGGTCCAGGGACGCACTAAATTAACGTTACCGTGCGTACCCTTTCCTGGTACTGTTTTCAGACTGCTGTTGTCAGTTAAGTCTATGCACACACACACACACAAACACACACACACACACACACACTCAGAGGCACATTGACACGCTTTGAATCTAAGGCCCCTGGAGTTTCGGACCCTCTAAAACTCCGCTGAGGGGTCCATGGACCCTCTAAAAAATCCAAGTGGGGGTCCCGGGATCCTCTAGCTGCAGAATGTCTTATAGTTTGACATGGGGTTTGATCTGTTTGACGAACACCTTGTGGTCTCGCAGCTGATGATCGGGGCAGATTTTCATTCTGTGATTTTGTTGAGGAGGTATTCCAAAACGTACTGTCACTGAAATGTAGACTAATCAAAGGTTTACTTTAGCTTTCTGTGGGTAACGAAGAGCAAGATTTTTCTTTCTGAGTTAATCATATCATCAACAAGGTTTTAGTTTGATACGGCTTCATGTAGACACTTTTGATGCAAGTGGTGAAAATAGATGCACGTACGTACATACACATACACTGTCCCATTTTCATTCCTTTTATTTTACTGGCAAACCCCAAACTTACCAATCCTTTGAGAAAATGCTGCACATACTGTAGTTCTTTTCCTTTCCTTAGTGAACCTGCTGCTGTCTCATTGAAGTCAACAGAGCTTGATGAGAAGATTCATTTTCGTTACCCTGTAGATATTTCTTCGTTAAAAATCTCCAGTAGCTTTTCTTATTCAGTCTGATTATTTTGTCCAGTAGTCTCCTTTGCCCGATTTTAATTGTTTGGCTGTACGCTACTTGTGTTACCATTTTCGGGGTATGAGGCACAGATGAGTGACAGAGTCAGTCCATGCATAGTTTGGCTGTACGCTACTTGTGTTACCATTTTCGGGGTATGAGGCACAGATGAGTGACAGAGTCAGTCCATGCATAGTTTGGCTGTACGCTACTTGTGTTACCATTTTCGGGGTATGAGGCACAGATGAGTGACAGAGTCAGTCCATGCATAGTTTTAACCCACTGTGTCCCCGCTTTCAGGACACTATTATGGCAGTACCTTAGCGGCTTCAGTTCAGCGGCGACAGCTGGCTTGCCGGAATTGCCAAAAGCTGTTCCTCAATCGCTGCAGCTTACAGAGACACAGGAAGAAGTGCGAGGGAGACTTTCACCTCGCCTGTCACCTGTGTGACCAGCGTTTCTACCGGCGTGACTTGTACCGTGACCATTTGGCCACCAAGCACCATACCTATGTGCCTGGCAGAAGGAAGTGAACGAGTAATGTCTGTGAACGACTCAGCTTTGAAAGGAGAGGGTATTGGATGGGATGACATAGCGAACCTGCTTTTGGCGAATCTTGTAAATTGTTTAATTTGCTCAAGATTTTGTATCGGTTTTCCTAACTGTTGTGTTATTTATGGTATGTCAGTTGTTTTCTATTATGAGTTTTTATCGTTTTGGTATTGTTCTATGTTACATAATTATACCTGTACCATATCACTCCGAAAATCAAACTTGACGTTTTGGTGAAAATGCACGTTACACTTTGTCATAATTTGATCGAATAAACATTTTTATCACAAAAAGGCTTGTGTGAAACACAAACTCTCTCTCTCTCTCTCTCTCTCTCTCTCTCTCTCTCTCTCTCTCTCTCTCTCTCTCTCTCTCTCTCTCTCTCTCTCTCTCTCTCAGTCTTGTTGTGGTGTGTGTGTGTGTGTGTCTTTTTGCTAAGCAACGTTTTCATCCAAAACGCACCCAACAATAATGTAGTGCAACACTGTATAGGCAAGGACATGGTGTGTACTGAATCGTTCTGCAGTTCTGTGGGTGTTGCTGTGCATTGTTTCCCCCGCGTGTTTGGGGGGAAGAATTTACCCGATGCTCCCCAGCATGTCGTAAGAGGCGACTAACGGATTCTGTTTCTCTTTTTACCCTTGTTAAGTGTTTCTTGTATAGAATATAGTCAATTTTTGTAAAGATTTTAGTCAAGCAGTATGTAAGAAATGTTAAGTCCTTTGTACTGGAAACTTGCATTCTCCCAGTAAGGTAATACATTGTACTACGTTGCAAGCCCCTGGAGCAAATTTTTGATTAGTGCTTTTGTGAACAAGAAACAATTGACAAGTGGCTCTATCCCATCTCCCCCCTTTCCCCGTCGCGATATAACCTTCGTGGTTGAAAACGACGTTAAACACCAAATAAAGAAAGAATGTGCATTGTTTGCCAAGTTCGATCTTTGTTAAATAATAATAATAATAAGAAGAACATTTATATAGCGCTAAATCAAAAACTTTCGTTAAAAAGGCTTGCTTTAAGCGCTTGACATCTAAACTAAAACGTCATTCACACTCTTTACAATGATGTACAAGAACTTCATGTCACCTTTAAACACCTTTAATTGTTATCTTTTTAGTCCCTGTTCCTCGGTTCTGTTAGCCCTCTTGATGGCTGAATTATTCTGCGTTGGTTTATTTTTCTGGGCATAGACTGTCTTTCCTAATATACCATCAGACTTTGCTTTTCTGTGGTTGTACATTGGCAAAACTCAAATAAAAAAACAAGAGTTGTAGGTTATTCTGATTGGAACGTTTAATTATTGACAAAATAAAACGTTACATTTACAGTACGTCGACCCAGTGGTGTTTTAAGTAGACAGGCAAACACCTCGCCGGCATCTTGAATGCCAGATTCATCGAAGAGTTGTAGGTTATTCTTATTGGAACGTTTAATTATTGACAAAATAAAACGTTACATTTGCAGTACATCGACCCAGTGGTCTTTTAAATAGACAGACAAACACCTCGCCGGCATCTTGAATGCCAGATTCATCGAAGAGTTGTAGGTTATTCTGATTGGAACGTTTAATTATTGACAAAATAAAACGTTACATTTACAGTACGTCGACCCAGTGGTGTTTTAAGTAGACAGGCAAACACCTCGCCGGCATCTTGAATGCCAGATTCATCGAAGAGTTGTAGGTTATTCTGATTGGAACGTTTAATTATTGACAAAATAAAACGTTACATTTACAGTACGTCGACCCAGTGGTGTTTTAAGTAGACAGACAAACACCTCGCCGGCATTTTGAATGCCAGATTCATCGACGATTTTAAGATAAGTTCATTATTTGTATCATAAGTGTTTGTCTTGTGTACGTTAGCAGTCTATCTGTTGTTTGGATGTTTGGCCAAACTAGTTGTAAAAGAATGGATACAAGATTTACACTTGTTCCAGTATGCCCAAAATGAGTATCATGCAAACCCAGATGCATTACACTTTGCATACACAGACAGAAAGCTACCTTCCTTTTGCATATTTGGTACAGTAGTTCTACTGTGTTGAGACACAGTTACAGAGTCTGCCGCCCCAAATATGTAGTAAATGTAGGTTTTAAGAGGGAGGAAGTCTTAAAATAATGAAGGTATATTTACTGACGCCATGAAGAAAAAATCTGATATAATGAGGTCTGATAGTGGAGGGAGTCGTCAAATGGAAGTTTCACTGTAGGAGGGGAGGACATTCATTAAATGGTTGGTAGCGAGTCTCGACACAGTTAACCTTCTCACACAACGGTTAACCCTCAGGGAGAAAAAGGAACTGATGATGGTGCATGCGTATGTTTCACTTTCCAGACCATTTCCCGCTGGTCGTGGCGTTCAACCCCGAGCTGCCCCACATGTGTCGCAACTGTGGCAAGCAGTACAAACACGTGTCCACCATGTTCCGCCATCGCAAGCAGTGCGAGGGTGACTACCACCTCGCGTGCCACGTGTGTGGAAAGAGGTTCCACCGGCGTGACCGCTACAAGGAGCACCTCAAAAAGCACAAGGGCAAAGACCTTGGGACAGCCTAGTCGTGGCCACGATCGGCCCTGGGTGAGGGGGAAGTGCTGATGTGAGAAGGTGGGCTATGGACCATATCTGTTGGATTATATATAATTGCCGAGACCAAGGAGATTCTTTCAAGGGATGCGCTGTTGGTGTGGGTAGTGGACTTATTTGTTCCCGATTACTCTCCCGCTTTGAGTCCTGGTTTTGTGCTTTGAACTGAACAGAGTGACCATATGCGTGCAACCTCTTCAGCAGAACGAGAACCGAGGAGGCACGTGACCACAGACCCTAAACTAAATTTAGTCTTGAACTGCATCTTGTTTGCGTTTCAATGGATCGACAGAAATCGTAGCGCTGGCGTTTTCTGTGGTCGCATAGTTAACCCGAGCAGTTCTGCGTACGGTTGCCTGGTTGGGTGGGTTTCAGTGAGTTTCCTTCAGTTTATTGAGAATCATGAAACTTGTTTTACTGCATGCAGTTTTCCGTCGAGGTTTGAAAAAGTGAAAGTAAAGTAGTCACTGATTCATTAAGTATTTGCATTCGGTTCGCGAGGAGAGGTATATGGGTCTCCTTCGTCTTATTTGTTGTGTCAACGGTTATGGTTCTGAGAGAACCAACGTTTGTGATTTTTCTTGACAATTTGCAAACACCTGTTCCTGTGTATGTAATTAGGACTCTCTCTCTCTCTCTCTCTCTCTCTCTCTCTCTCTCTCTCTCTCTCTCTCTCTCTCTCTCTCTCTCTCTCTCTCTCTCTCTCTCTCTCTCTCTCCACGACTGTGCAAAAGAACGCATACACAGTAATAATACGCCAGGAACAAAACGGGCACACACGCACCCAAGTTCACAGAGATCACCAAAACTGCCACCCTCCCAGTAAGAAAGCTATAGCGTCAGAAAGTCGGAGGAATATATTCCTATCACAGAGGAATGGAGTCAGAATAAGGAGTATTAAAATAGACCGCCTTTTTATATTTAGTCAAGTTTTGACTAAATATTTTAACATCGAGGGGGAATCGAAACGAGGGTCGTGGTGTATGTGCGTGTGTCTGTGTGTCTGTGTGTGTGTGTAGAGCGATTCAGACTAAACTACTGGACCGATCTTTATGAAATTTGACATGAGAGTTCCTGGGTATGAAATCCCCGAACGTTTTTTTCATTTTTTTGATAAATGTCTTTGATGACGTCATATCCGGCTTTTCGTGAAAGTTGAGGCGGCACTGTCACGCCCTCATTTTTCACCCAAATTGGTTGAAATTTTGGTCAAGTAATCTTCGACGAAGCCCGGGGTTCGGTATTGCATTTCAGCTTGGTGGCTTAAAAATTAATTAATGACTTTGGTCATTAAAAATCTGAAAATTGTAAAAAAAAATAAAAATTTATAAAACGATCCAAATTTACGTTTATCTTATTCACCATCATTTGCTGATTCCAAAAACATATAAATATGTTATATTCGGATTAAAAACAAGCTCTGAAAATTAAATATATAAAAATTATTATCAAAATTAAATTGTCCAAATCAATTTAAAAACACTTTCATCTTATTCCTCGTCGGTTCCTGATTCCAAAAACATATAGATATGATATGTTTGGATTAAAAACACGCTCAGAAAGTTAAAACAAAGAGAGGTACAGAAAAGCGCGCTATCCTTCTTAGCGCAACTACTACCCCGCTCTTCTTGTCAATTTCACTGCCTTTGCCATGAGCGGTGGACTGACGATGCTACGAGTATACGGTCTTGCTGAAAAATGGCAGCTACTTGACTAAATATTGTATTTTCGCCTTACGCGACTTGTTTAACCTTCACTGGATCACGCTTTGGACTACACAGTCTGGATGATGTGGGTCGTACTTTCCAAAGAAGGATTCAACGTTAAAAGTATCGATCGTACACAACCCACGCTATCCGAATAGGGATAAACGTGTTGCCGCCTCTGTGCAGAGTATGGGTCGTACATGACCCACGCCATCCCAATAAGAATAAACAACGTAAAATTCCTTACGTAATTCCATATGGGTCGTCTCACGACCCACATCATCCGGACTGCGTAGTTCAAATTACGTCATCGTTTATTTGTTTGTTTACCAAGATAATCTTTTAAAATTTGGGCAATGGGATGGTCGTATAGTGATTGGAGATATCAATCAAAAACTCCCAATAGTTTCAGAGATGACAATTGTGTGAGGCTCGTCCACGACGCACAAAGCACGGTGAAGGTTAACATCATTTTCGCAAACAGTTCTTAATCCATCCGCCAAAGAGCAATACAACTCAGGAAACCACCTGTCATGTAGTTGTATGAAATTTTTGTTTCGTTTGTTTTACATGAGAGTTGTTTTGGTTCTAAAAAACACTCTAGTTGAGTTAGCAAGGGCTCAAGCCGAGTAAGAAAGCTCTCCAAATAGATCACAGACATGCTTTTCATCTAGGATCTTATGTTATCTGACAAGGACAAGGCAGACACAACGAATTGGCTGTTCCTATTCCGACTGTTATCAGTGACAGACGTGACGAACCTATTCCTTGCATCAGAGGTGTACACGAGTGTTTTTGTTTGCTGTTTTCAGAAGAAGATGGTATCACCGTCATGGTGGTGTCCGACTTGTTGCCCTATCAGTGCCGCAACTGTGGACGGGCCTTCAAACACCAGCAGACCATGACGAGACACAGGAGGCAGTGCGAGAGCAATTACCACCTTGAATGTCACCTGTGTGGCATGAGGTTCCACCGCCGTGATCGCTACAAGGAGCATTTCAAGAAACAGCATCGCACCAACATCGCCTACATTAGACATCAGGGGCCGGTTTCATGAGCCAGAAACACAGTCGGTCAACTGCACTGGAACGAAATGCAGTAATCTGACGAAATCGAGTTTCATGAAAAACATTTGTCGTCTGACAGTTCTTCTTCACACAAACATTGCCCACGCCAGTTTTACTGAAGAAAAACAGTAACTGCATCATTGCACATAATATATTTCATACGTCAGACATTCTCAAGGAAAGCATCGCTGAAGTGGCTGCTGAAGAAGAAGGAGTAGAGATGGGGTGCGATTCGATTCTTCAGCAGTAATCTCCCATCCCGTGTTTCGTGACCGCAAGTGTCTCCTCTTTTTAACAGTTTTTTAACTGTATTTTCCATGCGTGTATTGGACATATCGGCTTGTATTCATAACATAGTCTTTTATTGTAACCATGATATTTCAATCAATCAATCAATGAGTCTTATATCGCGCATATTCCGTGGGTACAGTTCTAGGCGCTCTGCAGTGATGCCGTGTGAGATGAAATTTTATACGGCCAGTAGATTGCAGCCATTTCGGCGCATATTTACCTTTCACGGCCTATTATTCCAAGTGACACGGGTATGGGTAGACAATTATTAACTGTGCAATTTTGCCAGGAAAGACCCTTTTGTCAATCGTGGGATCTTTAACGTGCACACCCAATATTTTAGGTATTCATTACTGATGGGAAGACGCTCTGTATTCATGACAGCTGTTTCTTGATACTGTGGAAAACGTTTGGCGTTTTTTTGTCAAGACTTGGTTATTTGTATCGCATTCCACTTTTCCTTCTCTCACTATTTCTTTTTTTGTCCTTTCTCTTTTTGAGTCACTTGAGAAAAAGTGACTCTATGTAATCGGTCAGTGTTAGTCTGTCCGGCCGTCCGGCCGTAGACACCACCTTAACGTTGGACTTTTCTCGGAAACTATCAAAGCGATCGGGCTCATATTTTGTTTAGTCGTGACCTCCAATGACCTCTACACTTTAACGATGGTTTCGTTGACCTTTGACCTTTTTCAAGGTCACAGGTCAGCGTCAAAGGAAAAATTAGACATTTTATATCTTTGACAAAGTTCATCGGATGTGATTGAAACTTTGTAGGATTATTCTTTACATCAAAGTATTTACATCTGTAGCCTTTTACGAACGTTATCAGAAAAACAAGGGAGATAACTAGCCTTTTCTGTTCGGCAACACACAACTTAACGTTGGGCTTTTCTCGCAAACTATAAAAGTGACCGGGCTCAAATTTTATGTGAACGTGACTCATTGTGTTGTGAATAGCAATTTCTTCCTGTCCATCTGATGCCTCATATAATATTCAGAACTGCGAAAGTGACTCGATCGAGCGTTTGCTCTTCTTGTTTAACTTTGATTTCGGTTTGTACGTGTTTTTACTGATTTCTCATGTCATCTGCGCTGTCTTAAAATAAAATCATAATGATTTAACAGATAGTCGTGTGTGTGTGTGTGGAGGAATCTCCTAAGTCAATCTGAACGTTAGCTATTGAATTATGAGAGTTGACGATTGGTTGTCGCTCTTATTGGTATTAGTGTACATGTATACCGAGAGGCATAAATTCCGCAAACTGAACTTTAAAAAATCACAAAAAATCAACTCAGTGGTGAATGTTTTCAATGTTTGAATATTTTATTTATTGGCCATTTTAGTGTTTATAAACCTTCGCTTTATTGATTTTGAATAGAACATCATGAAATGACAATTTTTCAAAAAAGTCCAAGCGCAATGATTTCGGAAAACGTTCAGTGTTCATCACGTTCAATGCTTTGGCCAGCTCTAAGCATCCCAATCGCTTGCTGTCTCTCTCCTTCATCAAGTCGTGGCATGATTGCGATATCTGATACAGCCAAACAGCCAGTTGCATTTTATAGGGCCATACACTATCTTTTTTACGTTATTGTCTCCCGTTCAGCCCATTATCTTTATTAGCACAGTGAGCTGTGGCTGGATCAGAAATACTGCAAAGCGCACGCTGACAGCGTGAAACATTTGCTCCGACACTCAAGATGTCAACTACAAATTACAGGTTCAATCTGATTTTGTAGTCATCTGAATTAGTTACTCTTCGTAGTGTCTGGCTCTATTTTAACCTAAACGGACCAGGTATCTGTCTATTCACAAAGTACTGCTTTCCAAATATAGTTGTTTGACATGCCTTGCAAAAGTGCACGTAAATCACGGTCCAAAGGACGTATTTAATACACGAATATGGGCAAAATGTGCATTCATTTTGAACTAGTTCCTTGTGCAATGAAATCACGGGCAGGTATTTTTTGATGAATGTACGCATATCTCAAACTAAAAAAGAAGGAATCGTTGTTTTCACTGAGCAAACAATGTTGTAAAAGTAGTAGAATTCTAAAACCCAGGGTTTATTCAGCCTGTCACACAATACAAGGGGAATGCTCATGCGCTGTATGGACACTGACACAGCAGCTGTAATTAAATCAATCAACCAAGGATTTGTTTCTCTCTTGCATTCAGTTCCAGAGGGTTACCTGGTGACACCGGCCTTCCTATTGCCTCACGGCTGCCGCAGCTGCGGGCGGGCGTTCAAGCACAGGCAGACAATGTTCCGACACCGCAAAATGTGTGAAGGCAACTTCACCTTTGTCTGTGGAGTGTGTGGCAAGAGTTTTTACCGGCGTGACAACTACCAGATCCACCTCAGGAAGCAGCATGGCGCTGAAGACGAGATGAAAGGCAAACTCAGACGACCTCGATCATAATGCAATACGTGGAAGGTCTTTCGCACAAAATACTATACATTGATTGTCCTTCATGCCTTTTGTGGCGGTAATTCAGTGTGTACACTTGTGCAAGAGATTTGTGATGAGGAAGGTTTTTCATCGCCTTGTGGCAGTGGTTAAGTGTGAACACCATGGACCTATTTTTACGCCATGAAAGCTTTTACTTGCCTCGCGACACTGGTTCGTTATTTAAACTTTTTCCAAAATAAAACTAAGGGAGGTGATGAGCCACATTTCGACATTTGCAAGAGGCAACAGACGGCATATGATTTTGTCTATGGTCAGTTGAAAAGGAGAAGATCGTAGAAGATGGCTCGATTGCGATCTGTTCCAAGCGCGAGACGAGAAATATCTTGATGTGAATGTTTGTGACAGAGGGGGGGGGGGGGGGGGGGGGGGGGTTCTTGTTGTTTTTCTTTAATAAAAATTGATATGTCATTACCTAGGTGATGGTCAAAGTCAAGTTTCCTTCACTTTTTACAGACGACTTGATAGTCTTTCCAAAAAGAAAAAAAAAATCGAGGATTGATTATTCCAGAGATACTTTGGAGAAAAAATATCTATGTTTCGCTGGTTGGCCGTCCTCTCAAGACTAAATATAGTAGGAAGGCGCATGTTACACTGCATATTTTATTTAAAAAAAATTTTTTTTAACAATATTAAAATTAGTGAAGTTGGGGGCAAAAGCAATCTGGGATTGTACTAGAGGTTTATGCAAAGATAGAGCTGAGAACAGCAAAGCATAGGTCACTTTCGTTTCCTGCTCTAAACTCCCTTTCTTGTTTACTTGGTTTTGACAGCACTAGTACAAAGTGCCCTTGCCATGTTGGTTTTTCAGACCAGTATCATTGCCTGGTTGCCGGCAGCAGGGAGGGGGACTACCTGCCCTACTCTTGCCGTAACTGCGGGGCCCGCTACAAGCATGCAGCCACCATGACTCGCCATCGCAGGAAGTGCGAGGGGCGCTACAACATCAACTGTGTGGTGTGCCACAAGAGTTTCTACCGCCATGACAACTACAAGGTCCATCTCATACGTGCACACGGCATGGCGCACGTGCCCAAAGGGAAAGACTGAATTTGTTGCACTTTTTTGTTTCCCCACAAGTGAAAACTGGAGTCTTCTTGACAATCCGCTCGACATATACATTCATACTGGACGTTTTGAACAACGTAAAGGTCTTCTTCAGTTTCTGTTTTGTTTGTTGATAGTTTGTTTTCCTTCTGTAACTTTGCTACCAGCTGATGTTTGTTATAAACGTCTCTCTTGGTGTTTTGTTTAAGCTTCTCTTTTCCGTTGCCGAAAATGAAACGCGTCAGCGATGTTACAACAAAAGTAAATAAGCGCGACCACAAGATGTATACCCGACAGTATTAGCTTTGTTCTGCATGTGTCACATAGATTCAAAACTTAAATCAAAATCATTGTAGCAGGCACTTACAGCTTATGGTCAGGCATGTTTTTGCTCATGTCAGCTCCGAACAAAGCATTTTGCGATGTTGATATCGTTTGTCTTTTAAGGAACCTGTTTTATGATTATTGTTTAGGGTTGTGTTCTTTATTTCATTGGGCAGGCTTGTGTTGGAGAGAGCAATTCTTTGGGACAGACATGCTTGTCGTCAGTACGCTTCGTGTGGCAGTCATAGTGCCTTGTGTGTGTGTGAGGGAGAGAATTTGAGAATATGTTTTTTTAAATTGTCGTAGCTTAGAAGTTGATTTATTCTGTGTTCGAAGAAAGCGAATAAAGATTAATACTAGGATCTTTTGAAGAAGAGAGGCATGTTCTGTGAGCGCATACATGTGTCTGTGTAGTAGTCCTCTCTCTCTCTGTCTCTCTGTCTCTCTCTCTCTCTCTCTCTCTTTCTCTCTCTCTCTTTCTCTCTCTCTCTCTCACACACACACACACACACCTCACCATCGTATTATCATCTTTTATATGATGCAATATGTGTTGGAATTCTGATCAGATTGAAGAACGGTGGCTAAAATGAGGTGTATGAGCTGAAAAAGCAACGAAGCAAACAAACAACAAAAAAGTTTTCAGACATCACTACCCCCACCTCTACCCCGCGCTCCATTTGAGCAGCGAAAGTTCAGGGAAGTGTGTTAGTCTTGCCAGGTTTATTCTTGCCACGATGCTAAACTCGTGTCTGTTTTCTTGGTCAAGAGTTCGATTTTTGATGGATACAGATATAACACAGATTTGGTCGCTTTCGTATCTGAATCATTAATAATATAGCTCCACTGATCGGTTACTATTACAGAAACAATGTATACATTCGCTGTTATGCAAGTACGATTTTGCTGGTTAGGAACTATCTCTGGTAATTCATGGGTGTGAAAATGGAAGGGTGGGAATATTATTTCTGAGATCTTTTAATAAAGCAGTTGATATTGCAACCCGTATAATTTTATCCTCCCAGGCTGTCTTCTGGAACATGGTTGCTGATAAGATACATCAAGCTAGATGTGTATTCAGAGAAAGTCAGTCCGTCCACGACCCCTATCCAACAATGACTGGAAACGGTATAAATAATGGTATATTTTCCAACTGTCCAACAAACGACTGGAAACGGTGTAATGGTGTATTTTCTAACTGTCCAACGAATGACTGGAAACGGTGTAATGGTATATTTTCCAACTGTCCAACGAATGACTGGAAACGGTGTAATGGTGTATTTTCCAACTGTCCAACGAATGACTGGAAACGGTGTAATGGTGTATTTTCCAACTGTCCAACGAATGACTGGAAACGGTGTGATGGTGTATTTTCCAACTGTCCAACGAATGACTGGAAACGGTGTAATGGCGTATTTTCCAACTGTCCAACGAATGACTGGAAACGGTGTAATGGTTTATTTTCCAACTGTCCAACGAATGACTGGAAACGGTGTAATGGTGTATTTTCAGACTTTCCGTCGTGCCTGTATGGACCGTTACCCCCCAAGCCAGCCGACCGTACCTGCAGAAGCTGCGGTCAGGTGTTCTCGTTTCCCCAAGCCATGTTCCGTCACAGAAAGAAGTGCGAGGGGAACTTCAACCTGGTCTGCAACATGTGCGGCAAGCCCTTTTATAGGAACGACAAGTACAGGCTGCATATGCTCCGCGCCCACTCTGTCATCGAGTAGACCCAGCGCGTTCATGGTTTCACTGCTTTCATTTCTCTGGTCATTTAGTGTGGATGGAACGTCTGGACAGGACAAGCTTCACCAAAACACCAACAAAAACCAACAAAAATGGAACCATTTTCCGCCGTGTGTCAGTTAACGTGATGTTTTGAATGTAAGTGTTTGTTAGACACATGTATACGGTGTCAACCATCGAGCATGTGGACAGTAAGCTGCGTCGGATACGATGCCACCATGGAGTTCCACTGACATTTTCGGGTTGTCTGTGATTTTTGAACCTTCAGGTTGCTAAAGATCGTTGCATCCTTATCATCGTGTGATATAAAACCATATGTCCGTCGTGTACAAATTTCCTCTCAAGACCCGAACAGTGAATTATCTATGCGCATTTGCGCTTATCTTTGTGTCTTAGGTGTACGTACGTAGTACTGTTGGGATGGAGTTGAAGTTTTCAATCAATGTCTTGTTTGATTTCCAGGCTCTTTCCACATGAGTCCTCTGGGTGCTGGCGAATATTTACCCTCCGTTTGCCGCAACTGTGGGCTGCGCTACAAGCACGAGCAAACCATGGTGCGGCACCGCAAGAAGTGTGAGGGCAATTACAACATGCAGTGCGACCTGTGCGGCAAGAAGTTTTACCGCAGGGACAAACTGAAAGACCACATGTTTCGGAAACATCGTTTGGAGCAGATGCCTTTCGCTAAATACTCACTGTGAGGAAGAGATGAAGCACTTGTCTTAACAAAAAACATCGCCTGAGGAAATGTCTTTCGCTTAATACACGAAGTGTTGAAGAGGCAGAGCATTTGTCTTTCAAAAACATCGCGCTGAGAAAATGACTTCGGCGAAGTATGCGCAGTGATGGAAAGATAGAGCGTTTGTCTTTTCAAAAACATCATCCCGAGAAAATGCCCATGCTAAATACACGAAGTGTTGAAGAAACTGAGCATTTGTCTTTTCGAAAACATAGTCCATAGGAAATGCCATTATCCACAGGAAATACGTGCAGTAATGAAGAGTTGGAACCTTTCTGTTTATAAAATTAAAAAATCGCCCTGATCAAATGACTTCTACTTATTACGTACAGTGATACAGAGTTTTCAAAACATCGCCCTGAGGAAACGCCTTTCTCTTGATAAACGCAGAGATGGAAGTGATGGACTTTTCCTTGGACATTTCATACGTTGATGGTGCATCTTTCTTTGGTTGAAAGTATGGGGATCTGTGTTGACGCTGACTAAATGAAAACGGAACGTGCTTCCCATAAACAGCTGTTCATTTGAATCTGGTGCAGTGTTGCAAAGAGTCCTTAGTGCCTGCGATGTTTTGAACAGTTACCGGATCTTTGTGTCGTTGGGTTTGTTGAGGTCTCGGCTTTCTTCTGCTGTTTCCTACTTCACAAAACTTGTGGAATGCTTGCACATCGTTAGAAACAAGAAGGTGTTTTTAGGTTTCTAAGGCGCAGGCTTTGGCAAATGTGTCAATCTTTGAGGCTGATGTCCGTTTAAGTCGTACAGGAAAATACTTGTTCAGTGTTCTACATAGCACCTAATCACACTCTGGTTTCATCACTCTTCCCAAATTATTTGAAAGTACCGACGCATTTATTCAGTAAACCTAACAGGCCCTTTAGGAAGTTGCAATAGCGGCATCTGATAATAAGTCGATATGTTCATTACATCGCCCCAAAAAGGACTCTCATTTGTTGCTTGCCGCTTACAAACTGTTTGCTATTGCAGGCACTTTCTCTCTACCTTGGTTGCAACAGGACGACCAGGTCCTTCTCTACCCCTGCAGAAACTGTGGGAAACGGTTCCGTCTGCGCCCAGCCATGTTTCGCCACAGGAAATTGTGTGAAGGACGGTTCGACCTGGGCTGCTCGCTGTGTGGCCGCCGCTTTTACCGTCGCGACAAATACAATGAACATTTCGCACGTGTGCATGGGAATGGACCAGAGAGACGGTAAACATTGTGCAGTCAAGAAACAAGAGGAAGTTAACATTTTTCATCAAAACGAACCAGAGAGACAATGTACACTTCGCGTCAAGAGACTTGTTGGAAAACTCATTCCAACCCATTCCAGTTGTGTAGTTAGCATAATCGTACCGCAGTCAGCTTTGTGGAAAAACAAGCCTGTCGGTGCAATGCTGTCATTTCAGGTCCGTACGAGGACGCGTATTCTTCTTTTTCTGACCCGCCTTTTGACATGCAAGTTGATAAGTCAGCGACGTCAGTCTGCCGTTCGTGAGCAGGAACTGCGGCGAGCGATACACGCTCCACAAGACCATCAGTCACCACCGCAAGTAGGGCGAGGAACAGTGCACTTCCCTATCACATCTTCGCTGTGCGGAAAGTACAGATAACACTGAGCCACACTCCAAAGACAGCCCGGGATGTATCAGCATTTTATTCTGACTCAATCCCAAAACAAAAATGTCTAAACAACAATAACAACAACAATTTTACAACAAAAACAAACGATATCGGGCATATTCTGGGCCAGAATGTCTTGGTTATTTTGGAATCATAGGTCATTTTCAAACTTTAGCACAAATACCATATCCCGTGCCAGAACCTGCTTAAAATTCAGTGTTTTTGTTTTAGGCTCGTGACAGTTTTTAAACTTTGCTTTTGTTTTGAGGGACTTCGGATTTGAGGTGTTTTGTATTGACTTTCAGGCGTTTACCACCTGCCCGAAGGCCTGTGGTTCGCGTGTCGTAACTGCGACCGACGCTACAAGCATGAACAGACCATGGTGCGGCACCGGAGGAAGTGCGAGGGCGTGTACAACCTGGAGTGTCCTGGGTGCGGCAAGATGTTCTATCGCCGTGACAATTATCGGGACCACCTCAAGCGCATTCACAACATCGTGGAAGGGCCCGTTCGGCATACGGATGTCGCGGCATTTGCTCACTTTGCTAAGGATGATTAGAGAAAAGGACTGAGAGGTTTATAGTTCTGTGTGTGTGTGTGTGTGTGTGTTTTGATGGTCAAGCCGTGTAAGAATTTAAAGTTCTGCTTTTTCCTGCCTGCGTTGGCCCCACTTGTCTTTTACATCGGGTAGACACAGTTGTTTGTCATTGTAAATGTACAGCTTTGACATTATTATTAATGTTTAATAGTGTCTTTCGTATTGAGAAAAACAGCCTTGTACTCATGTCACTTGTCTCCAAATTTCTTCATAGCGATGGGATTGAATCAGTCGGTTCGTGACTGACTGAGAATGTCAGTTAGATGTGTGAAGATTTCTGTATCCTGGCTCAGTGACTCTGTTTACTTTCAGCTTACTAATACACCTGTTTTGGGTCTGTCGCCATATTTGACTGAGATAAGGAAAGAAAATGGATGAATAAAAGTGTGAGCAGCAACGGCACAACGCTGACGTTTGACCATGCGGTACAGCCTACAACGGGAGGTGTACACTATCGTTGTCCAAGCTGCATGTCAACAGATTGTTCTCAAGATTTAACCGCTCCTACATCACAATGATATATATCATACATTTAGTATTCTGGTACTTGCAAACACACACACACACACACACACACACACACACACACACACACACACACACACACACACACACACACACACACACACACACACACACTCTCTTCCTCTCTCTCTCTCTCTCCCTCTAAAAGAAATAAAATAATAATTATAATAATCATAAAAAAAGGCAGAAAAACTAATACGACAGCCTAAGTCGTGCACAGCTTTCCCAGATGATGAGCTTAGCTGTTGTGATACCTTTTCAGTGTGGCTGCAGACGGAGAATGTGGCCTCCCGTCTTGACGTCAGAGGAGATGTGACGTATCCCTGCCGGAATTGCGGGAGGGTGTTCAGACACAGCTCGGCCTTGACACGTCACCGTCGTGGGTGTGAGCGGCAGTACCACCTGTCCTGTCACCTGTGTCAGCGAATGTTTTACCGGCGTGACCAGTATCAGGATCACCTGGTCAGCGCTCATAACACAGTTGACACCATGAAGGGCAACACGAACAAGTCCAGAAAGAAAAGGAGATGAGAATACAGGCTGAATGCTCTTCCTTGCGATTTGAAGGACACCATTGTTACGTCAGATAGGACAGCAGCAGCAAAAACAAAACAAACAAGCAATCAAACAAAACAGCAACAACAACAAAACCCCGAAGGGACACATACAAGCGTTTGATTTGAGCAGCTCCTAATCGTTAAGGTCAGTACTGAAGTCTTAACACAGAAGGCGGATCATTGTTCAGTCCCCACACGCCTGACCTGTGGTACATTGCGAAATGTTCCTACATTGACAGCATTCTCTCTTGCTTCTGCAGTCTCATTTTTAGCAGGAACAACAAAGTCCATCACGAGCTACATGTCGTTTACAGAAAATCATTCGCTCTCAGAATCCCGAAGTTGTGTGTGTGTTGTTTATAAGAACTAAGCGCAAACCTCGGTGTTGCATTCGAGGAATTCCGAGGGCGGATATGCAACCTGGGCTTGTCTTCAGCTCTGTCGCCAGACGAGCACAGTGTCACGGTAACTGACTAGCATAATTGACTGCTTTGGTCATAACTTGCTTCCAGTTTTGTTGTACAAGTCTGTGTATGATTTTAAACTGTACATCAAAGAGTTATTCCTCCACTCTTTGGGTTTGATTTTTTTTCTGCTTCTCATTGATGCCAGTGTTAAAGATGACTCGAGTATGATGGCAGTACATGTCAGCCACTTCCTCTCAAGACATAACTTCCTTATTGTCTTTGCTTCTGAAGTCTCCTCAGTTTCAAAAATGCTTACGGAATACGCACATATTCAGTTTCGCTGATAATCTGTACAGCCTGGAGCATGACATAAGGTTTAGCTTCGTGAATTATTTGTTCAGCCTATAAATACGGTCAAAATGTTGAGTGTCGTTGGTTATCGTTTCAGCCTCGCTTAGGATAAGGAAAGCCAGAGCCCCCAGTGACGTAAACGAAAAGACGTATAGCTGTCGAAACTGCGGTAAAAAGTTTTGCTCCAGCTCCACCGTCATACGCCATCGGCGCAGCTGCGAGCGTCAATTTCATCTGACCTGCGACCTGTGCGGACACCCGTTTTACCGCCGTGACCACTACCAGCGGCACCTGGCCAGGGTCCACAACACCTATGACGTCATGAAGGGATTCACCAGCACGTCCAGAAAGAAAACGCAACACTAATACATTCTCCATGCCCTGCTAGAGGTGTGTCCACTGAGTTGCATATATGTTACTTATTGGCAGCATTCCTTTCTGCTTGTGTGACACCAGTTCAAAAAAACTACAACAGAGTAGGTTATCCACGCCTTTCTGGTTCTGTGACAAGAGCAAATCCAGAAAGCAACAACTCCCCACGTGACTTGTCTGCACCTTTCAATACAGTCGGAATCATTTATAACGTAACCGGTTATAACGAATATTGGTCATAACGAACATTTTATTTTTTCCCTGCCAGCGCTGTTATTAGTTATCACTAAAAACAAACTGGTTATAACGAAACCGGTTATAACGAGAAACTGCTTACAACGTCAACATTTCTTGTTTTCAGACCAGAAAAAGAACCGGTTAGAACGAAACTATGATGCAAATCCAACTTTTTCGTAACTTATGACTTATGACGTCAACTTTGGGAAGTAATTCATACAACAAGATGGCGACTAAATATTGATTATAACGAACATTTTATTTTTTCCCTGCCAGCGGTGTTCTTAGTTATCACTATAACGAAACCGGGTATAACGAATATTGGTTATAACAAACATTTTATTTTTTCCCTGCCAGCGGTGTTCTTAGTTATCACTAAAAACAAACCGGTTATAACGAAAATGCAAAGCAGAAACAAAGGTATAACTTTTGCAACTTGAATTTGTTTGTTCTGTTATAGAGTCACGCTGCAGCTAATTTTCCTTATTCAAATGTATCGTTGCTGATCTGTGTTGACCATTTCATTTTGTGTTCATTTATGGGAAGATTATTATTTAACTACACTATTATTTTAATCCAACTGGATTGCTAGTGTCGCGATAGTTAAGCATTTGTAAACACTGTCAAGTTGTACAGGTTATTTTTGTGCTTCAGTTTTAGTTTGAAAAAAGAATCCATTTTTCCATAAATATGTAGTTCCAAAAGACAAGGATAATTAAATTGATTACAAATGAATTTATTTGAATTGTTTTCACCAGTTTCTATTTGTAAATTGCTTGATAGTTTAAGTAAACATCTAAGTGTTGTTTTTTTGTCTATTTTCTTTTCCGCCTGCAAAACAAAGCCATTATTTTGTACATCAATTTTTAGACACCAGGTCTTTTGTTGTTGTTTTTGTTGTTGTTTTTATTTCATTGTTACATTCTTGGGTACAAGGTTATGGCCTAATAAACAGATTTGTTGAAGAACAGAATTCGATGTGTGTGTACGTGTGTGTGTGTGTGTACGTGTGTGTGTGTGTTTATTGTTTCAGGCAAACTTTGGTATTTCTGTTGAAAACGATCTCTCTGCTTAATTATTCATTTATTTGACCGTTGTATAGACCACATAACAGTTGATAATTCTCCACTTGAATCTCCAGCTTTCCCTAGGCCTGTTGCATGCCCCATACCCCCCCCCCCCCCCCTCTCTCTCTCTCTCTCTCTCTCTCTCTCTCTTTCGCCATCTCTCTCTGTCTCTCTCTCTGTCTCTCTCTCTCTCTCACACACTCTCTCCGTGTATCCCTCTCTCTCTCTCTCCGAGTCTCTCTCTCTCTCTCTCTCTCTCTCTCTCTCTCTCTCTCTCTCTCTCTCTCTCTCTCTCTCATGTACGATTATGTATGTACCTCATTGAATGTTTTAATGATACGCGTTGAAAACCAGTTTGATTAAAAAACCAGCAGATAGAGCCGCATGTCATAATCATTCTTCTTGTCTGGCTTTATTGACTGCATGACAAAAAGATTACTTATGCAACAGAAAACAATACTTATTTGCCAACATTTTACCATTTTTACGTTGAAAATGCGAAGAAACCGGTTATAACAAAAAAATTTCCCTTGTCTTCGTTATAACCGATCAAATCGGTTATAACGAAAATCGATTATAACGAATAAAAACGTTTTCCCCTGAGATTCGTTATAAACGGTTTCGACTGTATGTGGATGTGACACGTCTCCTGGACGTGTGACACGAGCAAATCCAAAAATATGCCGAGATATCAGGGAGAAAAGCTCAGATGCCTAGCTCAGAAACACTTGAGTGTTCCCGCCCCCTCCACCTCTGGTTTTACACACACACACACACACACACACACACACACACACACACACACACACACACACACACACACTGACCCACCTTACATTGATCTTGAGTTAACTGTTTGTACGTTGCTTGTTTTGTTTTGCGTCAAATTTAAAAACGATAGAATCAAAGAACAAGAAAAGTTAAGTGTATTGAACGTTTATTTGTAGACAAAACGAAATATTCACAAAGAACTTCGACATGTCGGCATTAAACCGGACACAAGAAACAAAACAGACAAAAACCGATCATAATTGATACTGCTTAGAATTGTTGTAGCTTCCAAAATACCCAAAGCAAAAAATTACTTTTGCCAGGAGTTGGCGATCATTCTCAATGTTTTTGTCATTCATTCATTTGTTTTATATTATAATAATATGCAGAAGAAATAATAGTAATAAAGTAGATGTGTACTGCCGGGCAGTACATACCCCAAGCGAAGTCGTCCATCTGTGTGTACATGATTCTCTCTCTCTCTCTCTCTCTCTCTCTCTCTCTCTCTCTCTCTCTCTCTCTCTCTCTCTCTCTCTCTCTCTCTCTCTCTCTCTCTCTCTCTCTCTCTCTTTCTCTCTCTCACTCTCTCTTTCTTGACATGTGGGTCATGAGATTCAGTTTTAAAGTACAACGGACATGTTCACAAAATTTCACAAAGATCGGTAAGGAAATGGAATTTAACGGTTTTTAACTGCCAAAATTATGTTTTTCTTCTGGAAAAGTATGGAGTGAAAATCAGTTGGGGACAACGAACCTACCCACAAAATTTCATAAATATCGATGAAGAATTGAGATTTAACGGTTTTTAACTGCCAAAAATAAGGTTTTTTGTCTGGAAAAGTATGTCTTAAAATTCAGTTTGGGACAACGGACCCACCCACTAAATTTCATAAAGATAGGTGAAGAATTGAAATTTAACGTTTTTTAACTGCCAAAATTATGTCTTTCTTCTGGAAAAGTATAGAGTGAAAATCAGTTGGGGACAACGAACCTACCCACAAAATTTCATAAATATCAGTGAAGAATTGAAATTTAACGGTTTTTAACTGCCAAAATTATGTTTTTCTTCTGGAAAAGTATGGAGTGAAAATAAGTTGGGGACAACAAACCTACCTTTAAAATTTCATAAGAATCAGTGAAGAAATAGGATTTAACGATTTTTTAACGGCCTTTAAATCATTGGTGATGTCATCATAACCCAGTCGTTGTAGTTGTCGTCGTAGTTGTTGGTGTTGTTGTTGTCATGTTCGTTGTCGTGATTGTTGTTGTTCTCGTGTTGTTGTTGTTGTTGTTGTTGTTGTTGTTGTTGTTGTTGTTGTTGTTGTTGTTGTTGTTGTTGTTGTTGTTGTTGTTGTTGTTGTTGTTGTTGTTGTTGTTGTTGTCGTCGTCGTCGTCGTCGATGTCATTTGTTGTTGTTGTTGTTATCGTCGTCGTCGTCGTCATCGTCGTCGTTGTCAGAGGTTATTTCTAAAGATTTCATTGATAGTCTTTGTTCTCGTCACCAAGACTTGCTAAGAACAAGCTTGGAACAGCAAGAGTTCCAAGAACAAGATTAGAACAACTCATTACATCATTACCAGTACGTCATTTGTATTTAGAACACACTTTAGAAAAAAACTCTTCAGCTACAAACCAGTCACCCTCACATGTCGGAGGTGTTTGTCTAAACCACTTACTGAAATGTTTTGAGGTTTAATGACCATACACATGTTGAACCGGTGAGTGTCTTCCGCTGCTTAATTCGCAAATAACTATTTTATTAAAGTCCGCTTGAAACGCTCAAAGATGAAATTCCATGTTAAAAAGTGACAAAAGTTTCACATTTTCCCGTTGTAACAGCTTCCGATGATATTATATGAAAATTCTGATCCTCTGAGAGGATTCCCCGAAACAAAATCAGTTTGTACGCCTAATTTTAATAGAATTGTCCAAACAGTGTCGCTAATATTGTGCTAAAAGATGAATTCTAGAACAATGTTCACAGACAGACACCACTTGGCAAAAAAATTGTCAGTGCTGGGAGATGAAAAAAAAAACTACCTCGCTACGCGCGGGCTTCGCCCGCGCTCCGCTTGGATTAAGTAGAAGTGCATTGCCAAGGCACTGCATACCCCCCGCGAAGGACAAATCGTCTCTCTCTCTCTCTCTTTCTCTCTTTCTCTCTCTCTCTCTCTCTCTCTCTCTCTCTCTCTCTCTCTCTCTCTCTCTCACACACACACAAGCACACACACACGCAGGCGCGCGCGCTCGAACCACGTCTCACACACACACACACACACACACACACACACACACACTCACTCACTCACTCACACACACATCATCCATGCACACAAAGCACACACTCACACGCACATAGTCAGACAGACATCAACACACACCTTTACATACACACGCACACACACGTACACAAACACACGTACACACACACAAGCACACACTCACACATACACACTCAGATATAGGCTAAACTCTCACTTGTTCTCTCTCTCTCTCTCTCTCTCTCTCTCTCTCTCTCTCTCTCTCTCTCTCTCTCTCTCTCTCTCTTACACACGTATACACAAATCACGCGTGCGCACGCACGCACGCACACACACTCACTCACACACGCACATCATCCATGCAAACAAAGCACACACTCACACGCACCATAGTCAGACAGACATCAACACACACCCCTTCATACACATGTACACACACGCACTCACACACACACACACAAACACCCTCACAAACGCACACACACTAACACACACGCCCACACACACACACACACACACACACACACACACACACACTCAGATATAGGCAACACTCTCACTTGTTATCTCTCATTCTCTCCGCTCTCTCCCTCTCTCTCTTTCTAACTCTTACACACACCCCTTTCAGAAAGGCAACAAAGGCTCAGAAAGAGAGAGAGAGAGCTCTTAAGACACATATAGGCCTACAAAGAGAAAGGAGAAGTGACAAAGTGATAGAGACCACGCGTACGTACACACACACACACACACACACAAACGCTCACTCACACACGCAACGTGCACACAAAGCACAACCTCACATAATAATAATAATAATAATAAAACATTCTTTTATAGCGCTGTTCACCGCCGAATGGTAGTCTCATGGCGCTTTACATTAGACATTAAAATTTAACACAGAAAAGCATTTCAAGTTAAACAAAGCCATTTTCATGCATAAATTGTATTACGGTGAAGTGCCGATTTACATTACATCATTATTTAATAAAGCTACCCACAGATATGGGTCGGTAAACTTGATCCCACCGATTCCACGAATTGACCTGTATAAAACCAGTCTTGCTTTTTCGGGTACTTCAGTTTGGAATTCGCTTCCATCATCCTTTAAGCACTTAAAGTCATTAAAAAGTTTTTAAAAATGTGTTAAAAACCACTTAATGTCTGGGTAGTTTAACGCCTTTTGATTTACCACACTTAGTATTACGTCAAAGATATGCAGTGCATTGTATGTTCTGAACATATTTTTGTTGTACTATTGCTACATGTTCGATTGCTACCAGCTTGTATTTATAATTACCTGCATAGTATGCATTTGATTTTATGAATAACCACATATGTATGCTCTTCATGCCTCATCTTCATCATCATCATCGTCATCATCATCATCTTTATTATCACGTGCTGAAGTTTTCCGACCTCCTTTTGTTGGTTAACTTTTTAATTTTAATTTTTTAATTATATAATTGTGTGTCTATGCGTCCCAAGGACAGATTGTAAGAAAAGGCTACGCCTTAAATCTTAATCCTTGTTAAATAAAGTTCAATTCAATTCATTTCTCTCTCTCTCTCTTATACACACACGTGCGCGCACCACTCATGCCAACAAAGTAACAAAAAAACCACTCACACGCACATAGACAGACACAAAGATGTGCAAACACACACAAGCCACGCGCACGAGAGAAAGAGGCAAGAGAGGGAATGACGTCACGCTGCATTGACGTCAAAACATCTTGACGTCGTATGCTTACGCGAGCATATTGCTGTAGTCTTGGAAATTCTACCCCAACAAAGCGGCCCTAGGTGGCGGTGGATCAAAAATCGAAGAATTGGTCGGCACCCACCGTATTTTAGTTAGTATGTTCACAATTTTTGGTGAACTTCCATTCCCAACTGTAGCCTCAGTTAGGTCACTAAGAATCCTTCTTTATCATGTATTATCGACATGCACATTTCTCAAGTCGATTACAGTATAGCGTTCGTGGGATACCTCCAGCTTCGCTGGGATAAGAAGAAACACACCCAAACTTACACTATCGTGACAAACAAAGAAAGAACAATCTTTTCCTGTAGTTATTCCAAGACCAATCGCCGAGCTCTCATTTTATTGAGAGGAAATGCTGGCATGTATTCTTTCCGTTCATGCTGAACACAGACTAGAAAATCTCGTTCGCAGCGCTGTTCCGACAACGTTCGAGAAAAGTTCATCATCACACTTTGCCATCCTTGATATTGCAAAGCGTTCCCAGAGGTTTGCAGTGCTGCTCCCACAAAGCTTTTAAGAGTTGAATTGTCATCATGATCAGGCTTTGTGATCCGTAAAGTCGTCACGTATTCTCAGAGTCGGTGTTTCCCCAAAATCTTCCCCTAGCATCCGAGTAAAGGATTGTTGTCCTGACATGTTTTGAATCGAGGAAAGTCTCTGTGCGCATGCGACCCGACGGTTATCGGTCGATTCCCAGGGTTTTAAGCATCTTCAACGACTGACGATGCGATTTCTTGTAAATAGCTACGCTTTACTTAAAGTGGATGTTTCCCCAAATGTTGCAGCGCTGTTCCGACAAGGCTTCAGCCTGACCCCGCTGTACGGGGAGGCGTGTTTCACGTGCGGTCATTGCGGCAAGCAGTACCGCCACGCGCCCGGCCTCAGCCGTCACCGCAAGCAATGCGCTGGCCGCTACGACCTGTCGTGCAGGTTGTGCGGAAAACTCTTCTATCGCCGCGACAACCTCAAGGACCACATGGTGAAGAAACACACAGGGGAGGAGAACCCTCAAGGAGGGGAGTGATTGATCAATGAAGAAATTGGAGAAAGAAAATGAGGAGAAGATAAGGAAAACGAGGTGCTTTTTGGAGAACATCTTACACTCGGAACTCTGTGTGTGCAGGGTGTGTGTAGATGAAGTTGTGCTGAAGCTTTGTGTGTGGGTGGGAGGGTGGGTCTGAGTGGTTGTTTATCCTTCCTTCTTTTTATATTTAGTCAAGTTTTGACTAAATGTTTTAACATAGAGGGGGAATCGAGACGAGGGTCGTGGTGTATGTGTGTCTGTGTGTGTGTGTGTCTGTGTGTGTGTCTGTGTGTGTGTGTAGAGCGATTCAGAGTAAACTACTGGACCGATCTTTATGAAATTTTACATGAGAGTTCCTGGGTATGATATCCCCGGATGTTTTTTTCTTTTTTTCGATAAATGTCTTTGATGATGTCATATCCGGCTTTTTGTAAAAGTTGAGGCGGCACTGTCACACCCTCATTTTTCAATCAAATTGATTGAAATTTTGGCCAAGCAATCTTCGACAAAGGCCGGACTTTGGTATTGCATTTCAGCTTGGTGGCTTAAACATTAATTAATGACTTTGGTCATTAAAAATCTGAAAATTGTAAAAAAAAAATGTTGTTATAAAATGATCCAAATTTACGTTCATCTTATTCTTTATGATGTTCTGATTCCAAAAATATATACATATGTTATATTTGGATTAAAAACAAGCTCTGAAAATTAAAAAAAATTAAAAATTATGATCAAAATTAAATTTTCGAAATCAATTTAAAAACACTTTCATCTTATTCCTTGTCGGTTCCTGATTCCAAAAACATGTAGATATGATATGTTTGGATTAAAAACACGCTCAGAAAGTTAAAACGAAGAGAGGTACAGTAAAGCGTGCTATGAAGCACAGCGCAACCGCTACCGCGCCAAACAGGCTCGTCACTTTCACTGCCTTTTGCACTAGCGGCGGACTCCGTTCAATTTCATTCTGTGAGTTCCACAGCTTGACTAAATGTAGTAATTTCGCCTTTACGCGACTTGTTGCTATTTATCTTCCGTTTTTGTGGAATATTTTTAAGCATCCTCAAGTTTTGAACCTTTACATATTTTTAATCCAGGTCCAACTGATCTTTTCTAGTTAACTTGTTTCATCTGCTCCTTACACGACGAGGACATTTTGTATTGAAACAAGTGAATGTGTATTATTTGTGAATACAAGAGATTTGTATGATTTGTGCAGTTTACTGTTCGATGGTCTTGTAACAAAAATCTTAAATTGATATTGGCAGTGTCAGCAAACCTAGTTTGATTAAGGTCGCCAGGCACTATAGTTAAAAGATCGATACATTATGTCCTGAACCTAACGTTGTATTTGTCGAACTTGATAGAATGGTAAATCTGAGTGAGAGAAAAAAAACACACAAGCGGGAATGTTTTTCTGTTACAATAATATTCGCATTATGTTGTCCGTATTCTTACTCTCTTGTATGTTTTGTGAAGTTGTGTTTACAGGGTTCAACTACACCCTCCTCCTTCTTTTAAGACCCACCCGGCCCCTGACCTCATATTTAACATTTCCCTCGTTAAAGGCACAGTAAGCCTCCCGTAAACCATCACAGATACTGTCAGGCTTTTACACACAGTACAAAACCCTTCCATTTAAAACGCTCACCAAACGGGAACATCCTAGGTGCCCCACGTAAAGAGCGAGCAATTTTCAAAGAATTAATTTTGCGGATTGTCTCCTCACACAATCGGACCGTGGTGCGTTTTGGCGCTAGACCTAACTTTTAAAATCTAAATAATAAATTGACAGCTTGTTACACAAACATTCTTAAATCATAAAAGAATTCTGTTTTCATCAAGACAAGATCAGTACAAATCGAAGTTTTGAAAGTTTGAAAAAAGAAAAGCCCGGAAGCAGGGTCACGCAAGGTCGTGGTTCTCGTAGCAGACGACGGTTTATGCATCGCCAGTTCCTCTGAACAGTCAAAAGCCATCGTTAGAGTTCTTGTGAACCACAGCCGTTTGTTTCGTGCATAGGCAGAGGTACATAATAACGTGCTATTGCAGATAAGCTCACAGCTAATTACAAACTGACGACTACATTGTGAAAAAGGGAAACTGGATCACACGGAAAAATAAATTGTTTGAAAATTGCTCGCTCTTTACGGAGGGCACCTAGGATGTTCTCAAGCGGTGAATGTTTAAATGAAAGGGTGTTTGTACTGTGTGTAAAAACCTGACAGTATATGTGGTGGTTTACGGGAGGCTTACTGTGCCTTTAAGATCCTGCTTCCTCGGACCTTCTCATTCTGGTCACAACCTCTGTAAATGTACCCTTACTTAAATACTCCCTTGTTTTTAAGACCTGGATTTTTTCCCAGAATGTTATATAGGTCGTAAAAGAAGGGTTCCAATGTACACTCTTCTCCCTCCCTCCAGTCACCAAGTTCTGTCTAAAGTAAACGCAATGCGGTTATGCTTTTTACATAGTTTTCCTTCCCTCTCTTCTGTCGACTTTTTGTTGTAAAATGAAATCTGCAATAGACGAATTCCAAAAATAACTCTGTCGGGTGTTTATTGGTTGTGAGTATCCATGATCCAATGGATAGCGAGGGGTGTGTCTGAAACACGTGGACAAGGAGCACGTGTGGATTATTTGTCTCAGTAAAAGCAAGGGTATTCACTCACAACCCATACAAGCCCAACAGAGTTATTTCAGTTATGGTCTATTGTTGATGGACCAGTGCTTGTGCAAGGTCGTCTGCCCTTCGTGATCAGTATTTGCGCTCAATATATCGTGCAAGGCTATTTTAGAATGATTTCGTATGCATTGAAATGATGGACGCTTTGTTGTGGTTTTGCTAAGTGTAACATCGGTGACCGATTTCATGTTTGTGAAGTATTGATTTCATTTGACTTGTTGCTTGTAAAAATATCCAAACGAAATAAAAACGATTAGACATAAAACCAGCTTTTTTTTTAAACATGTCACAGAGAAAACAAGTGTGTGTTGTTATTTTTGTTTTGTTTTGAAACATGTCCCAGACATTGAGAGGAAAGGCCCGCACGCACATACATGCCCGCACTCACACACACACACACACACACACACACACACACACACACGATCGGTCAGTACCAAAACTCACTGTCATTAATTACTTTTCGCGTTGATTACTTAATCCTCTCAGTGACAGACACCTACACGTCCACATAAGGGTGATGGTTAATTCTTCTTCTTCTTCTTCGGCGTTCCAGGATTTTTGGCCTCAGGTCAGACTTCAAGTTTTGTAGCTTGAATAAAGCTAGTGGTCAGGATCAGGGAGTCTTTGGTGCCCCAGAGTTGCTCCTGCAGTGTGGCACCTTGTGGCCAGTGATCTGTTCTGGCTTCCTGGTGGAGCGGGCAGGTCTGCAGGATGTGCTCCGGGGTCTGTGGGCCTGTTTCGCACGGGCAGTTCGGTGTGTGCGACAGACCAAGGCGGTGCATGTGGGCACGCAGTCGACAGTGTCCAGTCCGTAGGCGGAAGAGGATGGTCTGCTGATGGCGCTGTAAGTTGGGCATCTGATCATCAGATGGCAGGCTGTGTTGGGCATTCCAGGTGGTTTGGTAGTGTCTTTTCACCAGGGTTTTGGCTTCACTGTAAGAGACTGTTGGTCTTGTCTGCTCCAGATGGCTGCCAGTCTTGGCCAGTCTGTCCGCTTCCTCATTCCCTGAGAGGCCACAGTGAGCAGGGATCCACTGGACAGCGACGTTTGTGTTCTGGGAGAGAGTACAAAGAAGATGCTGGGTGTCTCGTTCCAGCTGCTCTTTGGGCGACTGCAGGCTTTGGACGGCGGATCTGCAGTCGGTCAGGAAGACGGCGTGAGAGGGTGGGTGTTCGCTGACCAGGCTAACTGCTTCTCTGAGAGCGGTGAGTTCTGCCCGGTAGTTGGATGACAGCTCTCCGGCAGGCAGGGATCTTGAAAGGGTGTGTCCGTCTGGGTAGCGTACCAGGATCCCGCTTCCTCCGTTTTTGATGGCACCATCTGAGGACCCGTCAGTGTAGATGTGAGTCCATACTGAGGCGTTGTAGTCCTGGTGCATCATCTCCAGCGTGAGGTTCTTGAGGACTGCGTCCTGCTGCTCTCTCTTGCTGGTCACTCCTGGCATGTCAGTAACAAAGAGCACCTTGCTGAGCTGGCTGTTCCACTCTTCAGCGTCTTGGAGGGGCTCTTGTTCTTCAGGGGTGCGTGGTAGGAAGCTGGTTTGGGTTCTCTCTAGCTGCTTGGCCAGATGGTTGAAACTGCTTCTTTTCAGCCTGTTCTTCGTCATCTGTTGGGTGTGCTGGTGTGCTGGGTGAGAGGGGAGTCGTTGCAGCTTCTCGTACTGCACGATGACCTTCTCTTCTCGTCGGTGGTCGATGGTTAATTCAACGCTGACAGACAGTACCTGCTCTGTACACCGGTATCTGTTAATCACAATCTGTGAAGGTTGGTTGTCTTCCTGTCTGTTCTCAGGTGTGAAAACCTTACAATGCTTGAGATATTACTTCGTTAGACTCGAAACTCAAAAGACAGGGATCATACTCAAAATTCGTATGAATTTTGGGGAGCTGGGTCACCCGCTTGTGCCTAAGATGGAACTGTGTTACACTGTAAGCTCGTGCACTGCTGGGGAATCTAGGTCTGAGTTCTGATGAAGCTACTGGGAATACTTGTACAGTTTTTTGTTCGAATTGGACTTTTGAGACTGGCTTTACCATCGGGGCATGTTTACATGTTTGAACATGATGCGTTCATTCAGCGCATTTTCAATTTGATGTGGAATGTGCATAACCTACCCAAAAGGCCCTTAGCTTTCAGTATAATGTTTAGTCGTCGAATCACTCAAGCACACCACAACCACCACCCCCTACCACCCTAAAGGTGTGCTTGTCCGGATATATGCGGGTTGAAAAGCCTAGCTCTCATTTTGGTTTCTTGTTGATTGACTGATTGATTCCGAGATTTAAGCATTGACGGTCATCCGGAGCCATCGCACATTCTTCACGTTTCTCTTTATCCAAAATCGGGTGACTGACCGTTCACAGACTGCAGCGGTTGTTTGAAGACCTGACCGGTTTCGAATATTACGCAGCGTCCTTCATTGGTTGGAGCACTGTGATTTCGTTGTAGTGCTTTTCTTCAGCTTGCTTTAACTTTTGCACGGTAATGAACTGATTAAAGCATTGGTCTCTTTTATCCTTGTTCCCAATCTCAACCGTTTGTTGTCTTTGATATATTTTTACTTTCCATCGCTGGATGGCTTGGCGCGAGGTTGCTTTGTGCAGAGACAAAACATGAATCGCTCTATGTCTCTGCTTTGTGTAAGGCGTTTTGGCAGGTTCGCTGTCTGTGATGATTCTGTTCATACTGTCCTTCACAAGGAAGTCTTTTACAGACAGATGTGTTTTATTTTCCAGAGTTCTTCAGGGCGCGTATGGGCTTTGTTCCCTATTCCCGGGGTTCCCGGGAAGACGGAGGCTACCCGTGTGTGTACTGCGGCAAGTCGTTTGTGCACCAGCCCAGTTTGATCCGCCATCGCAGGAAATGCGAAGGAAACTACTATCTTTCCTGCCCGCACTGCGACAGAGTGTTTCATCGTCGTGATCGTTACCAGGATCATCTGCGCAAGGCCCACGGATCTGTGGACGTCAGGAAGGGAACTTTCAGAAAACCTTCCACACAGGAGTAGATCAACAGACAAGATGCTCTTTGTTCTTGGACAACAAGATTCTAATTGTTACTGGATAGTTGACAAGATTATCGTGATGGATTGTTTTACATTTGCTGTGGTCTTCTGGTGTGCGAGCTAATATACCAAGGAAGGTATTTCAGAGGTTAACACAGACTTGTGTTTGTCTATATCTCAGAATCGGGAGCAGGGCGGGAGGTTACTCTCCTGAGATTTGGTGAGCAGAATATGCGGTCATTCGGTTTTGTGAATTACGTAACTCGAGTCGAGAAATTAAGCTATTAAAACGTGTTTTAAAGACATGTCTTAATTATTATGAGAGAGAGGCAGTATGTTTGTGTATGTGGGTTTTAGCGTCCTTTGAACGCATTTGGCTATGCGGCACTGAGGGACGGAGAGAGATTGAGTGGGAGAGGATTTGCACAAGAGATCTGATATCCCCCACTAAGAAGCAACAACACTTACAACATTTCCTCACAGTAACACACACGAGTAACAGCTCGATTGGTCAACTAACAAAGGTACAAATGGATGTTAACCGTTCAGCCCCTTTAATACAGAATAGTAACATCGTTAGCCTACTTGTGAAACCTTAGACGTTCGTATATTTTCATGTTCGGAGTTTGATATTCTGAGCATTCATAGTTGTACCGTGGATTACTTTGAATCCATACTTGAGGGCGTGATTACCCTAGGATTCTTGTTTTGGGCATAGTTTTCGTAGCACTTTTATACTTTAGGATGTGATGTTCTCGGCATTCTTGTTTGGGGCGTAGTTTTCAAAGCATTGTGAAAGGGGGACTTCAATTGTTTAACATCGAGAAACAGCTTTGTTATTGTGTACCTGCTAAGCGTTCATGCGCGGGGCACTTTCTGAGTTCATGTTAGGGACATGGTGCTTTTCCAAGTCGTCTAAGATTGGGGCGCAGAGCATTCATGCACGGATAGTGCTTGTCTTAGTCAATCCAATCATGCATGGGGAGTTGTCTTCTTAGTATTCATGCGCGGGTAGTTCCTTCCTCAGTCCCATTTATGCTTTGGGCGTGGTTTTCTTTCTCGCTCAGGTGGTATATCTTACAAGACGAAGAGTTTCTTTCTTTAAATTCATGCCAGGTAGTGCTTTTCTCAGTCATTCATGCTTGGGGCGTGGTTTTCTTTCTGGCAGAACTGGTGTACCTCACAGGACGAAGAGCAGCAGCCCGTCACACAGGTTCCAGCGAGTCTGGCTTCAGCTGTGCCTACTGTGGCAAGACGTTCGTGCATCAGCCAAGCCTGATCCGACATCGACGCAAGTGCGAGGGTAATTTTTACCTGTCGTGCCACCTGTGTGGGCAGGCTTTCCATCGACGCGACAGCTACCAGAGACACCTGAAGCAGCGGCATGACGCGGAGGACAGCCAGAAGGGCACATTCAAGAACGTGTACTATCCCGGTCCGCTTTGAAGAGGCTCTCTCGCATCAACAGCGAAGAGCTGGGGTCAAGATTCATGATGTGCACAGTGTACAGCACACACGTACACTGACATTTAGACTTCAAACGTGGTCAGAGCATGCTTTCTGTTTGTTCTCACATTCCCCTCCTTCTTGTATCATTCATCTGCCATTATGTAGACACTCTGTTGCAAGGCCAGTCATTGAAGGAACTGTGCAGTGTGGGTTACATGCTGTGATTGGATGACACTGTATACTTGGCGAGTTAGACCTCAACCGTTGTTAGAGCTTGCTGTCTGTCTGCAGTCACATTCCCTTTCTATCAGAAACAAAAAACAACTCATGAATTTTTTTGTGCTCCTGTGTTTGACCTGTGGAGTGGGAAAACACTAGAATTCAACACAGCCGTAGCCACCGACAAGATCTCCCAAGATATCTTGGCGTTTCCTTCAATCTTTACATTTTTTTCCCTTCCATTTCTATTCCATTGACATACTCTGCAGTAATTTCGGTGTTTAAAAAGGTTTGAAAGAAGACAGTATAGGTAGTAACATTGCGCCTCCTGTGACGCTGTGTGAGTGAGAGCGAGCTGCATTCTGTAGACACCAAAGCAGTATCCCCACTGAATTATTCCAACCCAACAGAGCTACGTCTGCCCATATACTTAATAGTTAGTATCACTTATTTTTCAAGACAACATTCACTCAATAAAGTTAGGTTTCGCTTAGCACAACAAAGTGAAAAAGTCATGTTTGTGCTCATACGCTCAAGTTAAGTATCGCTTAGCACGAAGTAAGAAATCACTTGGCTCGACTAAGAGGAACAGTCCTGATTTCAGCCCAGCGGCAGCATCAGCGAGGTGGTCTTACGGCAGGTTTGGCTCAACGTTTCTGGGACGCCGAGGGCAGACTGCGGTACGCGTGTCACAACTGTGGCCGGGGCTTCGGGCACGTGCCCAACCTGAGGAGGCATCTGAAGAAGTGCGAGGGCCGCTACCACCTGCAGTGCCCGCTGTGCCAGCAGCTCTTCTATCGGCGAGACCTGTACCAGGACCACCTGCTCGTGCGACACGGCAGGGTGGACGAAATGAAAGGGAAGCTGGCCAACTCCAAGTTTAAACGGCGTTAGCTGACTGATCATTGACGTTATGAAGGGAAAGCTGGCCAGCTGCAAGGTTTAACACTGCTAGCTGACAGTGGCCGGTCTGGTTTAGTAGTGCCAGTGGAACTGTTCTGTTTAAGAATAAGAATAACAAAATCAAAAAATGGTGCTTTGTGGAACGTTGAATCATTTGACAAAGCGAAACATTTACTAGGACCTTGATCTGTTGATCTTTGAAGTGCACGTGCATGATACAACCACAGACACATATTTTCCAAATAAATACAACAAGAAATGTAAGCTTATCATGCCTTATGAAATATTCATTTAATTATTGACAGAACGAAACGCTTGCTATAACCACGATCTATTGACGAACAAGATACGAAACAAACAAATGGTAATTTTGAAAAAATGAACACTTAGCTTCGGTTGTTTGGTTTTCTACTTCAAAGATGACAAAAGGAAGAATGGTTGTGGTTACGGCCGGTGTAAATGTGGTATCATTTATCTGCCTCTCTTGTGTTTGCTGTTGCGAGGTTGTTGGTTTCTTTGTGTTTTTGAAATGATCTTAGCGTTATCAAACGTGCATGTGCCTTGCAGGTTTTTTTTTATCATGGATGAAACAGTTGTCAGGCGAAGTTATTTTACTGTGAACTCTTAACTTTCACCTCTCAAAACACCGCACAATGATACAAGAAGAGATTAGTTTGGTGAAGGGCACGGAATATTGCCAGCGAGTCCTTTGCTTGTAAGTAGTTCATTTAAGGTTGACTTGTCGCTGAGTTCAAGATTCAAGGTGTGTAGTACATGTTTGATGAGTACTGAGTTGTGATTAGTTGTAAGTGACAGGCCAGGTCAAGAGATCATACCCGTCACTTTTTTTTTTCTTTTAAGAGAGGAGTAAGTGTTGGGGGGGGCGGTGGGTAAGTAAGCCACGATTGATACAATAAAAAAAAAACTAAGTGAGCGTTAAGTGAGGTTGTTTCCGATTTGTCTGAATGCTGGTGTCCGTTGTGTGTCGTGTTTATGATGACCTTACTGAGTTTATGAGCACACACACACACATACACACACACACACACACACACACACACACACACACACACACACACAGCTTGCACGCACGCATGCCCATACATAGACACCCCTTCTCGTCAGTCAAAGGCAGGACTACCTGATCTATAAAAATACATTTAACAAACGAAGGGAGGAGGGGGATCACGCTAGACATACGACATACGTAGGCTGTTCCATAATTATTTAGAATCTCAGAAACGGAAACACATACCAACAATCTAACCAGGCCATTTTCTAGACCAATCCTTCCCCAGCCGACACCCAACTGGCCACCCTCTCAAACGTTCTCATTCAGGCCTGGGACCACGTGACATCAGCTATACCTGGTATGGCCCTCGTGAAGGCTCGGACAGAGTCTTCAGGGGTCTCTACCCGTGTTTCCGCGGCTATTTCTTGAAATCCGAGAACAGGCTGAACTAGCATGGGGAGATGTCAAGAAAATAGGGTGGATGCAACCAGCACCAGTGCTCCCTTTGGTGCCAAGAAATCTGTTGTCGCAAAGGCAGTATAGACAGGTGCGTTGTCATGTTACAGCATAAGCATTCAAATACTTGTAGATCGAGAGCGACGTGAAACCAATTTCATAGCACAGTCATAAAAAAGGACAAGCAGGTCACATCTCTTATTTTTCGATGTTCACCAAGGTGAGCTCTCACAAACATGTCTCAAACGTTAAGGAAATCAGCGGCTTATGACAACACCGGGAAAGCAACAAGACATGAAGCTTGTTACGTATGCGACCTTACGACCAACTTCTGCGGGTTAGAATAGTTGTATTTCCAATGAAGATATCTCCCCATGCCCTTCGACCTGCTATATACATCACCTCCCCCATCCCCAACACTCATCCTCTACCCTCTCAGCGCCTCTCCCCGTCACCCGACATCACCCCAGCCCCCTTCTTACTCACTTGTTTTCTTTCTTAGACATTAGGTTCAGCACGTACACAGATGACCCACCATTGCACACAGACAGAACATTGTCTGATAGGCTTTTTGTCCTCTCTTTTCGGGTTAAACCGGTCTTCGTCGAAACATGCAGGATTGATTCTCTGACGAGTTACCTGTTATAACCTTCATTTTCAGGTTATGATGTGGATGAGTTGGGGCGCGAGAGGTTCCCGTGCAGAAAATGCGGCAGAACCTTCCTGCACAGGAACAACCTGGGTCGTCACCGCAAGAAGTGCTACGGCGACTTCCATCTGTCGTGTCCACTGTGTGGTCAGCGCTTCCACCGCCGTGACCGCTACAAGGAGCACCTGCAAAAGAAACACAACATGGAGGACGGTTTCATGCTACGGGGGCCTATGCCGCGGCCCTCCGATGTCTGATTTGTTGGGTAAATCGCTGGTCGTCTCCAGGGAGAATATGATTAAAAAGAGAAATATTGAGCTTGCAGGGCTCACAAAAGACACCTATCTTGGAGGAAGAATTGTTCGATATCCACAACAGCTAGCTTCCGAAGTCAGATTTGTTTTTCTGAATGGCTGCACGCTTCCTGGAAGAACATGCTGAAAGAGAATTCTTGAGTTTGCAGGGTTGCAAAGGTCCACCGCAGAAGACACATGTCTCTCACTAACGCAATCCTCTCTGCGCCGTCTGGTGCGCGAGGCGACGGCAAAAGACTTCGATCCTGCCCTTTTTGCTGCTGTCTGTCCAGGGTGTGTCCTTTTCTCTCGAGGTCCCTAAAGATCGTGGAGGAAGAGTTGTTCGCAGTTTGTAACAGCGATGAAATGGTTCAGGGTCAATGGAAAATGTGTTGTAAATGGAATTAGGGAATATGAATTCAGCTTGAACAACTGCAAAAAGAATGCAGAGAAGCGGATCATAGAGGATAAAATCATATGTTGGGAGAGTTGCCGCTGCTTTCTGATCTTGGGTGTTGTGGGAAAAAGGGCTGTGTTGTTTGAAGGAAGAATAAAGCTGGACACACACACACACACACACACACACACATACACACACACATACACACACAGGCACTCCTTCTCTCTCTCTCTCTCTCTCTCTCTCTCTCTCTCTCTCTCTCTCTCTCTCTCTCTCTCTCTCTCTCTCTCTCTCTCTCTCTCTCTCTCTCTCTCTCTCTCTCTCTCTCTGGATGCAAACAAAAATATGAAAATGCTTATTCTATTGCCCTCGAAAAATAAAGATGTTTCTTATCTTATTTTATCTTATCTTATCCCTGCACACGCGCACGTGGAAACAGTGTGATGTGATATCCCTTGGGAAGTTATAAATGCTCGTATAATTTTCTGGAAAATACGCGATTGGGTTCATCGCTGTTCGTCTCCAGAGAAAACTTGCTCAAAAAGGAAAATATTGAACTAGCTTACATGGCTCACAAAGGTGACCTGCAAAAGACAGATATCTTAAAGGAAGAATTGTTCGATGTCCACAACAGCTAGCTTCCGCAGTCTGATGTGTTGGCTCAATGGCTGCACACTTCCTGGCGTGCGAGGCAATGGCGAGAGACTTCATCCTGCCCTTTCTGATGCTGCCTAGGGGTCTGTCTCCAGGATCTGTCTTCTTCTCTTGAGTTCCCTATAGATCGCGGAGGACGACTAGTTCGCAGTCTACATGTCCAGTGTGTGGTGACATGTTTGCAACCCCCAACCCGAACTGTATAGCTCTTGGGGCGATAAGAGACAGGTTTTGGGGTGTGTTTTTTGTCCATCGTATCCCTTTAACTACTTCTGATCTGGTGTTTACTGTGTTTTTGAAAACTAACAACAGCAACTGTGCCAGCACAACACTTCACTAAATTGATTCCTGCTACCCTTGTTTTTCACAGCTTCACAGCTCACCTTTCCGCATCCAGCACTCAGCCATCTTCGAGGTCATGGTCGTCAAGATCAGCCAGACTCAAGGAAAGTCCGTCACTCGGTGTACAGCAGCCATGTTCCTCCACCGGCAGTGCCCCAGTCCACTGCAGCGCATGCTACGTACTCTCCCTTCTCTACACCACTGGCTTCAGTGTCAGGGGCCAGCTGTTTGCCCAGCCAAACATCGCACGGCAGAGGCAGTGGCAGGAGCTCTCGATCAACGTGTCGAAGTTGTGGCAAGACGTTCGCTCACAGCGTCAGCATGCTGCGTCACCGGCGGAAATGCGAGGGCACACCTCATCTGACATGCGCGGTATGCGGTCGTCAGTTCCACCGCCGTGACTTGTACTCGGACCACCTGTTACAGGCTCACAGCATGGTCGACCAAAAGAACAGGCGATCACTGATGGAATAGTCTCTCTGCTGCCTCACGCATTGTTTTATCCACTTCAAAATTAGAATAGACATCGTCTACCTGATGAAAAGTAAGCGATCGTTGATTTGATCGTTTATGTCCGCATACGTTGAAATCCTCTTCCCTCGGGACCATGTTTTATCAACTATAATAAGTGCAGCAGGTGCGGTTTCTTGCTAAACAGCGCGACGTTGATGTCTATGTCAGTGTGTTTTCAGTGACGTGAAACACAACACAAAGTAAGCATGGTCAGAACAGGTGTGTGCCGGTCTAGTCTGTATCGTTTCTGTTCTCTGTATCGTTTTTGTTGTCTTTATAGTTTCCGTTGTTGACAAGAACAACACACTCAAAGCTAGGGCATGGAGGTTCCCAATGCGTTTTGAACAGTGGATTGATGGACCCAATGTATTCTCCATGCGTTTATTGAACCAGCATAACTATTGTCTCCTTTTTTTCTTGTTTCCTGGAGATCGTCATGGTAATACAAGTGCCTGTCTAAGATTTCTTTTCTGAAAGATAGCCTCTGGAGTCGTGACGCCTCCACCTCGACCCTCATGCACTCCCCACCCCCGTAGTCTCGGGTTGCTAAAACCTAGATAATAATGACGATACAAGAATTAGGTAATTATTCCATGTAGTCATGTGAGGTTTTGCTTCTCGGGTTGCTTCTCCTAACCCCACAATCAGTACGGCGATACCTTTTTTTCCCTTCTTTTTCGTGCATGCGCGTGTTCGTGTTTTTCAAGCCCCAAATTGCACATTGACCCAGATTATACACAAGTTGGCGATGGTCGTTTTCTCAGGTGGTATCCTTCGGTGCTGTATATTCAAATTGTATATTTATTCCTCTTGATATCTATGCCCCGGCCAATCTTGATCAGATCCTTGTCTTGAGATTGCCAACTGATTCAAGTGCTTTTCTTCAGCAGGCCTCTGCATGCCTACCTCCCACAGGCGACACTCTGTGCAGTCGTCTGCCTCACTGTGGCAAGGACGCCATGGCCATCACAATCTTGCACAGTACACACAGTCCCCGCTAGCCGGTGAGTGGGACCTGCCACCGAGCCAACCTGACACCTCGGCTTTCCAGACACATCATTCAGACGTGGATAATAGGTCGCCGCGCACATGTAGGAGCTGTGGAAAGACCTTCGCCTATTCTCAGAACATGCTGCGTCACAGGCGAAAGTGCGAAGGGACATTCCATCTTTCGTGTATCGTGTGCGGACAGCTCTTCAGCAGGAGTGATTACTACAACGCTCACATGCGATCCAAGCACGCTGGTGTTGAGACGAGCTGTGGCAGCGATCTTAGTATTCAGGCATTTGGGGAAGCTGGGCACGAGTTGACATTTTCGGGTTCTAGTGAGGTTGGTGCTGGGGATGAACATTCCTTGGAAACTGTCCGAGGTGTAAGTGATGGGTGTGTGGATCCACGGGGCGCTTGTTCTGATAGAGATGGCGGTATTATGAACGTGGAGGACTCGGGTACCACGGGCGCTGTTGGTGGCAGGACCGGTGTTGATGCGGTGTTGACAGCTGAAGAGCGTAGCGATTTTGCATAGAATGGAATGACACAGTACGTCAGGGCTACCCGGCAAGATCCTCAGTGTTTGTCAGTGATCGTTTGTGTTGTGAGATAGAGATGTGGTTCGCCTGGGATGGGACTGTCGTAACTCGTACTTTGACTTCGTTGTCAATAGGCTGGGTTGCGAGATATAATGAGAGATGACTGCTTTGCCGCCATGACTTCCTGTTCGACTGACTTCGTTGTCAATAGGCTGGGTTGCGAGATATAATGAGAGATGACTGCTTTGCCGCCATGACTTCCTGTTCAACTGACTTTATTTTCAGACCTTTCTGGCGTCAGAGCTCAACGTGAATGTAGGTGCATCTGATACAGTCACTAATATTAAATGTATATGTCTTGTATCTTCCACAACCGACATAACCAGTTTTGTAGGAAACGTCGCGACATGCACCCAACGTCTTTTTAGATTCTGGAAATCTAGCTCTTTAAGTGAGAACCGGTGCTTACCCCATGATGTAAGTACCAAATTGAGATGAAGAATCCAACAACCTGGCTGCCAAGTTAAATATTGAAACATGAACACAACCACTTCTTCTTTGTCGCACAGTGTCCTGGATGATGTCAAACCCTTTCGACATCGCCCACGTCAGAGGAGGGCCAGACCCGTCACGAGGTATGACGTCAAGGACCCCCAGACAATTGAGTCAGGGTGGTCACGCGTGTCGCAACTGTGGCAAGACGTTTGCCTACTCCTACAACATGGTCCGCCACAGGAGGCAGTGCGAGGGAGAGTACCATCTGCAGTGCAGGGTGTGCGCACGCCTCTTTCACCGCCGCGACCTCTACGCTGACCACCTCATGACCGCCCATGGTCTTCACGATGATAAAAGAGGATAGACTTTGAGACATTGTTAGAGTTTAGTTTTCATGCTGTGCAAGTGTGTCATCTTCTTGGCGACATAAGAAGAACAGCAATCGTTAAATCTTCAGGATGAAAGAAAAAAGAGGATAGATCTTGAGATATTGTTAGATTTTGAGTATATAAAGTTCTGTTGGTGTGTAATGAGATTGGTGACATAAAGAGTTTACCAGAATTGGACCCACGTTTTGGCCTAAAAAGTATTTTATTCAATTAACACGTAATCGGGAACACAAGAAGCTTGGAGTTAATAGGTAGTTCACGAGACATTATTTAGACTTTAAAAGTTCAGTGTTAAAGTTCTGTCAGTGTGTAATCGACTTGGTGACAGAGTCCAGAAAACGTGAACCCACGGCGTGGTTTTGGCATGAGAAGTGTTTTGTTCCTTTTACACCCGCTGTCATGATATTACAGAACATAAACGGGAAGATGAGAAGCTTGCATGTTTGTGGTAATGTTTTATAACTAGCTATGATACGACAAAAGATGGCAGATGCCAGGTGTTATACGCTTGTATTGATTTCTGCAAGTGCCGTGTAGTCTTTTTGAAGAAATAGGGAAGTGGGTGTTCGGATTACGATACGGCAGTGACGTGTGTGAAAAAGCTTTCACGAAATCAAGTAGGAAATGAACATGTATCATTCTGAGCTCATATGGTTGATTTTATTACTGGTTCAAATCTTGTCTTGTTTCATGTCATGCGAGGATGACATCGTGTTTTCTTATATGATCGTTCCTCGCACCTTTGTGTTGTTGCCCTGCTTCTTTGCTTCAGACTGTTGGACTTGAGTCCCAATAAAAAATAATTCTTGGTTGAAACTGTCGATTTACCTGCTGGTTCCATATTTGTGTGTGTGTGTGTGTGTGTGTGTGTGTGTGTGTGTGTGTGTGTGTGTGTGTGTGTGTGTGTGTGTGTGTGAGTGTGTGTGTAGTTTACGTGATTTCAGTGATGTCTTGATATGTCTGCTGTTTTTTCGTTTCTTTAATAATCTGAGTGTAGCTCTCTCTCTCTCTCTCTCTCTCTCTCTCTCTCTCTCTCTCTCTCTCTCTCTCTCTCTCTCTCTCACACACACACACACACACATACACACATACATACACACGCGTGCACACACACACGCACGCACACACACTAACACACACTCCTCCTGCGCGTGTACACGCACACATGGGCATACACATACTCGTGGACATGTGCAGTCTTTTTATTTGCTTGGGGTTATTACAGGACAAAACTTCATGGTCGTCAAATTTGTATCAAAATACAACGGATTTGCATGAGACAGTGGAAAGAGCATAAAGTGATACAGTTAAAGGGCAGCTATAAAGTGATACAGTTAAAGGGCAGCTATAAAGTGATACAGTTAAAGGGCAGCTGTCGGGTTGCCTGGCCTCAAAAATACGCGCAGTCGCGTGCAAAAACGCATTTTAAAGTTTTCTGAGTAGATTTAACAAAAGACTTGATTTGGTCCACAAGAACACACTTTTATTTACAGGCTGAAACCACAAAAATGTGTGAAACTTGCTGCTAGTACTCACAATCTAAGAAAGCGAAGCTGTAAGCGGTTCAAAACGACGACTCTGTCATTACTATAAGAGCATACGCAGTGTTAGCCTCTGGCCTGCAGTGACGTCAATCAAGGACAGCAATCAGGCCGATACGAAGGCTGTATATGGCGTTATTACTGGGACAGCTGCAAAGGTTCCCCGCATGATTGATTCTTGCACAAAGTAAAGTATTTGGTATGGTGGTATTTTTGCACACACAACCTACCCTTTTTGTTTTCCTTTCATATGCCCGACTACAACGTTCACAGGTCATTTCTAGCGTGGTTCATAGGCTGTTGCTACTCATCAATCCACTCGTTTGAGTTATAAAACTTGATTCGGTGTGTTTGTGTGTGTGTGTGTGTGTGTGTCCGTCGGTGCATGACACTGTCTGCAAATAGTTCAGTGAAGTATGAAAAGTGGACGAGTACCTGAAAAAAATAGGGGGAGGGGGCTGGGTGGAGTAGTGGGGGGGGGGGGGGGGGGGCGGAGAGGTGGCGGAATACGTGAAGCAAATCTCTGTGATTGTCAACTCATTGACATTATCTATCAAGGGGAAGTCTTCCTCGCGCACCCAGTCTTTACTTTTTCTTCACCCACCTGTGAAGTGCACTTGAGGACAAGATTAGACACCACGGCATGAAGACAGAGAGCGTTCCACGTTCCTTAATTTACGTCACGCGTCCAAGGGAAGTAATTTTCGAGCGCGCTGGACTCACTCGGCCGAGAAGGCAAACTTTCTTCGATTAAAAACATTTTAGCATGTCTGAACTCTTGGGACTTGTGTTAATGAGCTTTCAAAATCACCCAGTAACTGTTAGGGATAGTTTCAGTTACATGACTGTCACACTGTTGAACGGATTTTGAGAGCCTCAACCCAACAGCTGCCCTATAAGTAACACATTAAATCTGGGAAGCAAAACACGCATTCTCTGTCTCTCTGTCTGTGTGTGTGTGTCTCTCTCTCTCTCCCCCTCTCTCTCTCTCTCTCTCTCTCTCTCTCTCTCTCTCTCTCTCTCTCTCTCTCTCTCTTATTTTTGTTTTGATTGTGCTTTTACACACGCATGCGCAATTAAAAACTGCCGCACGTTCGTACGGTCTTATGTGCCGAGAAGTGTTACCGGCAGTAAAACAAAAGGTAAATACTAGTTCAAATGAAATCTACTGAACAATGAAAAACATTTACCTGAACCCAGGACGCTGTAGTTAACATATGTCACATCCTGACACAAGAACAAAACAAGTCGCGTAAGGCGAAGTTACTACATTTAGTCAAGCTGTGGAACTCACAGAATGAAACTGAACGCACTGCATTTTTTCACAATGACCGTAGTCCGCCGCTTGTGCATAACGGAGTGAAACTGACGAGCCTGTTTAGCGCGGTAGTGGTTTCGCTGTGCTGCATAGCACGCTTTTCTGTGCCTATCTTCGTTTTAACTTTCTGAGCGTGTTTTTAATCCAAACATATCATATCTTTATGTTTTTGGAATCAGGAACCGACAAGGAATAAGATGAAATTGTTTTTAAATCGATTTCGGAAATTTAATTTTGATCATAATGTTTATATTTTTAATTTTCCGAGCTTGTTTTTAATCCAAATATAACATATGTATATGTTTTTTGAATCAGAAAATGACGAAGAATAAGATGAAATTGTTTTTGGATCGTTTAATAAAAAATAATTTTAATTACAAGTTTCCGATTTTTAATGACCAAACTCACTCATTAGTTTTTAAGCCACCAAGCTGAAATGTAATACCAAACCCCGGCCTTCGTCGAAGATTGCTTTGCCAAAATTTCAATCAATTTAATTGAAAAATGAGGGTGTGACAGTGCCGCCTCAACTTTTACAAAAAGCCGGATATGACGTTATCAAAAGTATTTATCGAAAAAAAGAAAAAAACGTCCGGGGATATCATTCCCAGGAACTCTCATGTCAAATTTCATACAGATCGGTCCAGTAGTTTGGTCTGAATCGCTCTACACACACACACGCACAGACAGACACACACACACACACACACATACACACACATACACACACACATACACCACGACCCTCGTCTCGATTACCCCTCTATGTTAAAACATTTAGTCAAAACTTGACTAAATGTAATGAAGTCAGTGGTGAAAAATGCGCATTTTTACATTTCACCAGCTATTTACTGTCCTGGTCATGAGCTTATACCAGTTCATAAAGTAGATCGGTAGACCTTTTCAACCATGAGCTACTAATATTTGATCGCAGAAGAAGAAGACACCTTGAGCTGTCCTTGAAAATACAGCACCTTTCGTAGCTCTCTGAATAAATCCACTGAATTTATTCCCCAGGACTGAGAAGCAGACAGAGGACACACGCCAGTGGCAACCATTCTGAGACGTTTCCAGCTACAGGAGGGTTTTTTTTGGAGCCGTCAGCGGCCGACCTCGCACCCCGCTACACCCAACAACACCAGCAACATCAGAAGTCGGATGTCTATATCTGCCCCGTGTGCAACCGCGCCATCACCAACCGCAAGAACATCGCTCGCCACCGGCGCAAGTGCGAGCAGAAGTGCCACTTGCAGTGCCCGGAGTGCGGGGAGCAGTTCCATCGCCGCGACTACTACCAGAAACACCTGTGGAAAGCCCACCTCACCCAGGACCCCGGCCCGAGGCGGCTTCTCGATGACGTCACTGCCGCTGACGTCACGGACGGCTCGCCAGGCTGGAGACGTCATCAGCTGGAGGAGGTAGAGGCGGAGGAGGAGGACGCGGATGTGGGGGTAGTGTTGCAGCAGTACGTCACACAGGCGTCATCTTCAACGTCGTCACAGCAGCCATCGTAGCAGTATGAGCAGTGACAAAGTCTTGCTGGCAGCAGGATGAGTGAATACAATCTCAATAAGCAGCAGGATCAAAGCAGATATCTTAATCGCGACAACGCACTTGTCTTCATTGCAGCAGAATCAACGCAGAAGTCTAAAGTTCATGAGAATCAGTAAAGAATTCTTAATTCCATCAGAATTTACGAACAAATCTTAATCGCAGCAGAATCGGTGAAAACATAATAGGATCAGTGAAGAGGTCTCCATACTCTATGCTGGCATCTTTCGATATTGTTGCTACCAGCCGTTTGCCGTGTAAAATACTACATGAACCCCGTTGTTTGCTGTGACTGTTGGCAGTTGCAAATAGGCAACATTTTTTTCTGCCAGACAATGTACTCGCTTCTTGACCTTTGTTTCAGGGAAGGTTGGAGGTGCTGTATGCAAAAGCATGCATCACATAATTACAAAAATTGACTTTTTCTTGGCTAACCAAGAAAAGAGTGGACATGTATGTCATTTCTCTCTTAAACGTACGTCCTGTGAGCGACTGATTGTTTTTTCCCCGCCGTATGGGCATGTAAATAGGACAGTTCTATTTGTCAGAGAGAACTCGATCTGCTGCTGTTGTGTATCATCATTTCATTTGATTTTTGTTTCTTTTTTGACACGTAAGACGTGATGGTTTGTTTGTAAAGAAGGATACAATAATTCTCCTACAGTAAATGATACGATGCTCCAATTACATTTACAGTGGCGTAGTCGTCTTATTCGCTGTGACTGCCAGAGCAGATTTTCCGTACTAAATGTTCGTTTAGATTATTTGGTATTTGGTGTCAATTATTTTTCTGTGTGTGAAGGGGGAGGGGGGGGATGAGATGAGATGTGATGAGATGTGATGTGGAAAGGGAATCCTCCTTATTGAAAATGCTTGACGTGGCCGAACTCTCCTCTGGAAAACTGCTGGCTTGTTTTTACTGGCTGATTTTTCGCTGTGCTGGTTGTCTTTGTTGATGTCGCTGATGAGTCGTTCTGTTTGAAGCAGCGTGCAAGAGGTAGGCGTGTTGAACTTATCTCATGTGATAAGGTGTCTGGTCAACAGATCTAGCCTTGTAATTGTACATTTATGTATTACAATGAACACTAATCACAGGCGCAGCTGTACAATCAGTTTCACGTGTGTATTTGCATCTATGAGATTTGTATCAGCTGAACGTAGGTTATATTGCCGATATCCACTGTCGAGTTTGTAATGCACAGAAGGGATGAGCGTTATAGCTTATTTCGGATTGATGGCATTGTTTGAGGATCAAGTGAAGTCAGCGACACACCATAAGGCACCGATAAGTTATTTTTGTGGGGAAAAGAAGACAATGGATTGAAACTTTGTTGCGTTTGGCCGTCACAGTCATAGAGGGCAGTCGGAGAAAAAGTGAGAAAAAAATGGAAAGAATAGTCTCCAATAGAACAGTTCATGCATGCATTAAAAAAAACCCACTCAACTGGATCATCTTACTTGCACAATTTGAGGAGAGAAAAGTGTGACTCCGTTGTGTTCTGTACATCCTCGGCCAGCCTAGACCTGGGGTGGTTCTTGATCGTGCTTATCCTGGAAGATTGTGTGCCAATCAAAACTATGACTTGGTCTGAGCTTTGCTGTGTGTTTAACTAGTACCGTTTTTCCAGGCAGCTTTAAGTATCAAGAAGTAAGTTCTTGAAGTGGTTGCTGACTGCTCCTGTTTGTCTTCTTACAGCGTTCACTGGCGGAAGACGACGGTACGGACAGCGTCCTGAGACGTCCCACAACTCCTACAACTTGTTCAACCCAGCTCTAACACCCGTGGACCCTAGCGCCCTGTCATATTTCTCCTCCTCCTACCCGCCACAAGGCCAACACGAGACAACGGACTTCACGTGCAAAGTATGCGGAATCTTGTTGACAAATCGCAAGAACGCGGCCCGCCACAGACGCAAGTGCGAGGGCAAGTGTCACCTCGAGTGTCACCTGTGTCAGCAGCAGTTCTACAGAAGGGACGTGTACACTAGGCACATGAAGAGCAAGCACGGAGACAAGGCGGGTCATTCTCAAGGACAAGAAGAAAGAGGACCCGTGTTCCAGTGATCCTTGAACCCGCACATAGGCTGACCTGTGCACCAACGCTTGTGGTGCCAGTGAAAGGCCACAAATCTACACTACTACACAATGATATTCTGAGCACTTTCAGTGACACCAGATACTGTGCAGACTCTACAGTACATATATGAATTTGTCAAGTCAGCATACCAATGGATGTCGCCTTTAAATACGGACACAAACGCGTAGTTCAGGCAAATGCACATAAAGGGGGTTTACTGATCTGTTCGGTGTGTGTTAAGATTCTTTGAACTTTGTCCTCCAGCAGAGTGACTTTATATTCTTCCCTCCCGCTATTCGCCTGCCTGTTTCATATCTTTCATTTTGCTGTTTCGTCATAAGCTTGATCATTTAGACTTTTTGCGAATGTACTGGAAGCAATAGTATTCTTGTTTATTTTGTCTTGTGACACTGAAATACTGGAAGCAATATTATTGTTGTTGGTATTGTTAACCCTCATATGGCCTAACTTTGCTGTGCACAGGGCTCTCATACCTCATCCAGCCTGGCGCGTGCCGTCGCCAGACGTCGCTTCACGCCAGCAGCCAGTCAGAAGCGTACACGTGCGAGCTGTGCGGCACGGTGGTGACCCACAAGAACAACATCTCGCGCCACCGCCGCAAATGCGAGCGCCGACACCACCTGCAGTGCGGCTTTTGTGGCATGGCGTTCTACAGGCGCGACAAGTACCAGGCACACTTGTGGAGCAAACATCACCAGGTGGACTACAGCCCTGGCCGCTGGAAGCCAGAAGCTCCACCGGAGGAGCCAGTATCCGCTTCCAGTTCCAGCGTCTCCAGGCTGTTGACGTCCTGGGTGCTGGGCCACCAGGGTGGGGAGAGGGTTGAGCTCACTCCCGTGGAGTTGGGAGAGGAATTGTCGTCCCATGGGGAAGAGGCGGTGTCGACTGTGGGGACACATCGTGCTCCTCACCCTCCGTCATCCCCTCCACCACCTCAGTAGGCGTTGAAGAAAACTTATCTCTGTCTGTTGGTTCAAATACTGTGACTATGAGATAACAAAGTCACACATTCTACACGCGCCCGTACACACCCACACACGTACGTACACACACACACACACACACGCACACACACACACACACACACACACACACACACACACACACACACACACACACACGTGCGCGCACGCACGCACACACATACACACCCACACCATTGAGAGGACCACAACAATTATGACAACTCTAGTCGTCACACCTTTGACGAAAACAGACTGAAACTGCTTGGTTCCTAGCATGTTTCACTGTGGACAGTAACCAGACACTGTGGTTTTTAGTTTTGTGTTTCCAAGCAAGAGTTTGAGAAGATATGGTTACGTCACAATGGAAACGTCTGATTTTGACCGGTGTGCATTGAGGAAAGGGTCTGGGCAGATTCAAGAGGTCAGAGAAAACTTGTATTTGTCTAAATAGTAATCCCAGTCTTGCGGTAGGCGACAGAAAGTTTCTTTGTTGTGCCGAATGTTCGCTCACGCGAGGCTGATTATGTCGTACAGATTTCTGCGGCTGTCTGTGTTGGACGGATTTCAGTTTACGTCTCTGACTTTCCTTTCAGCCTTTATGTGCGCTTGATGCATGCGCTGGGTGCAATCTATTCTTTTTTATTCTGAATGCTGCGTTTGCAGAACGTTCACCCTCTTCAAAATAACCTAGAACTTTAAACTTCTAGAGCCCAGTTATGTTTTAACAATGGTAAATGTTTTACTCTGACCTGGCGCATGAAAGTGTAGAACAAAAATGAGCTTCTAAACGTTTCTCTTCGCCTCGAAACAACGTTCGATTCTCTTAATGCATCATCAGATTCCATGTATTTTTCGTCGACAGCTTTGCAGAGTCCCAAGATAGAACCAGAGGAGATCCGCAGATATCCTGTCGTGTCCTTTCTTGCCCCAGCCCCAGCCTCAGCCCCTGAGAATCTCTACTTTGGTGACGATGGTCGTGGCCTCTCCCCAGCAACTTTTGCTCGTCACGTGTTGCCGACAGAAGGCTACGAGAGTCGTCACGGTTTTACGTGCCGTAACTGCGGCAAGACCTTCTCCGTGTCCTCCAACATGCTGCGTCACCGCCGTCAGTGCGAGGGCAAGTGTCACCTGCAGTGCCAGCTGTGTCTGCAGGAGTTCTACAGAAAAGACGTCTACACCAAGCACATGAGAACCAAGCACGGCAAGGATGTCTGCTGACTCTCAGGAAGTAATAAGACGACCGCTAGGAAGAGGACTGCTTTTGCAGTGATTATCGAAGTAAGAAAAAACAAACACGGCGATGATGTCTGCTGACTTTCCATAAAGTGACAATCATCAAAGAACACCGCAGTGATCTTAAAACGAAAACCTCATGACTCTTCATAGGTCAACGATGAACGAATGCTGGGGCAGTGGTCTTTAAAATTAAATTCTATTTTAAATAAATTAAAGAAAGCAGAAGTTGCTGGTTATCGTGTCTACTTAGGACAACTGTAGGGGTAATCCGGAAAGTAGTATTTGATTTTAAATGCCCCCCTCCCCCCCAAAAAAAAATACACACACAAAAACAATGAGGACATGTGATATAATTTGACCGTTAGAGCTACTCTGCAAGAAGAAGAGAAAGCATGTCTGAATCTTACAGTTGACAAAATACATCCACAGCCAAGTTTTGGCGTCCGCTTTTTACACCCCCGGTATAGGGGTGTGTATAGGATTCGGTCGATGTGTTTGTTTGTTTGTTTGTGTGTTTGTGTTCGCATATAGATCTCAAGAATGAACGGACCGATCGTCACCAAACTTGGTGAACAGGTTCTATACATTCCTGAGACGGTCCTTACAAAAATTGGGACCAGTCAAACACACGGTTAGGGAGTTATTGGTGGATTAAGATTCTACAAGGACTTATAGAGGGACATATTAATGGTCAAAGGGAAATAACCTCAGTTGGTGGCAGTGAGAATGGTAAGGACGGGGGTGTTTTTCCTACCTCGGAGGAATTTCTTGTTTCAGTTGTCTTGCTCCTTTTCCTTCCCTGCTCTTTGCTGTGTAGCGCTGGGTTTGCCTTTTGCAGACCAGGCATGGGAATTGTCCGCCGAAAGGCAAATTTCCGCCAATTTTTTTGTTTTGTTCCGCCGAAAAAGCAAAAGTGTCTGCCGAAAAAATAAATGGGGGAGGCAAAAATGGTTCTTAAAACTGAATTTAATGGCAAACTTGGAGCTCAGATGACACCAAATTGCACCATTTGGGTTCTTTGGAGAAAAACAATTCCGGGGGGGGGGGGGGGGGGGCATGCCCCCGAACCCCCCCTAGCAGGGCTAGGCGCTTCGCGTCGTCGACTTTGCTATTACACATTTTCAGCCTTTTTTACTTTTTTTAATTCCCATGCCTGGCAGAGTCATTATGTACCTTTCTATTATTCCATCCCTATTGCGGTTTCATGATGAGAATTGCTTGGAGGTACATCCCTTCCCGTGATTACTGTCATGTGCCCATTCCAAAGCCTTCATGAATCAGTGGTGGTGATGGCTGACACTAGAAGGATGTTTACCTGTAATCCTTGGGAGCTTGGGAAGCTCGGTCATGTGGAAATGAGTTTTACTGTTGTTTCTTTTCTTGAGAGGTCATGCTAGACCGGTTCAGCATCGATCTTATTCTCCCTGAATCTTGGCAGCAGGGTAGCAGATGGGAAAGCCTCCTTTTTGGTGACTTTCTAAATACTGTCTGTTGTCAGTTTTCTCATGAATCTGATCTGAAATGAAATGAAAATAGGCGAACAGATTATAAGCTGTACCCTATTATTTTGCATATATATATTTATTGATCTGACTTGGCGCATCAAAATTTAGAACTAAGGTGCTTTTTTGTGTTTGTTTGTTTTTCTTTGCGAAGAGAACATGCTCGTCTAGCTAACACTCCTTTTGCACAGCATCAGAATCAAAGTTCTGTTTCGTTTTTCCGGCGTTGCTAGGTAAAAGGAAAGCGAAGAGAGATTCATGGACCAGGAGCATCCCCGCAAGCTTCCTTGCCCCAATCCCTGATGATCTCGTCTACAGCGATGACGGCAGCGGCCATGGTGGCAGCGTATCAACAGATGACGTTGACCCTAACGTCTTGTCGGCCCAGAGTTACGGCATCCGTCGCGACTGTTCCGGCGGCAGTTTGACGTGCCGTAACTGCGGCAAGACCTTCTCCGTGACCTCCAACATGCTGCGTCACCGCCGTCAGTGCGAGGGCAAGTGTCACCTGCAGTGTCAGCTGTGCGGCAAGACCTTCGCTCGCCGCGACAAGTACGCCTACCACTTGGCCTCCCGGCACGGCCTGTCAGACGTTACCAGGCCTCGTATGACGTTGGAGGGGGAGGTCGACAGCTTGATGACAAATCCTGACGTCAGTTGTCTCTCCAGCAAAACTGACGCCACTGAGGGTTGACGTCATGTCGGAGACGTAGTTGAGTAAAGGAGTCTAATGATTATCTATTCTTGTAATTACTTTTCTGTTTGTCTTCATGGCGAATCCTGACATCAGTTGTCTCTCCAGAGAATCTGACGCTACTGAAGGTTGACGTCATATCGGAGATGTAGTTGAATGATGGAGCCTTATGATTATCCATTTTAGTTGTTGTTGTTTGTTCTTTTCTTTTGGGGGGAGAGAGATGGCACTGGAAGGATGGTGCTTACAGTAGAACCAGGCCTGCCACTTGAGGACAGAGTTAACAGCAGACTCTCATGTTGAATGAAGAGATTTCTTTGAACATGTTAAAGAAAAATTTGAACATGTTAAAGAAAAATCACGTTCATACACTTTTCTTATCTTCTGTTCATTGGGTATTCTTCTTCATCTGTGCTCCCGTGCATGTTCATTAGGTATGAGCTAGGTGTGAGCTGCCTCTGCCACTATTTTCAGTTTGTGCATGGAACGGCACTTTTACTTCGTGTGTGTCTGTGTTTTCGTACAAAATTGATAAGTACCAGTGCGCAGCATAGGATGTTGAAATTATACCACATAACAAGTTTGTGTAAGGAGTGAATTGAGAAGTTGAAAATGTGTCAAGTTCACAATTGTGATCATAATTATCTCTATGTGTTTGATATTACCCTTTCCAAGTTCAAGTTTTATTAGTCCATAACCCATGGGGGCATTTTGAACAATAAATACAATCAATACAATCATGATATATGCTAATATAAGAAATAAAAAATAAAAAATAAAAATAAAAAATTATGAAAAACTGTTTCAAATTCTATTAATAAAGTCCAAAATATTCTTTAGCAATATCTTTTTCTTAGTAGCAAACAAATTTTTAAATTTAAGTGCATTAGGTTTTTTCCAATAGTAAGGTGGTAACAACTCAGCTCTTTCTTCTTTGAAAAAATCACAGACAAATAAATAATGGAATTCATCACCTATGTCTTGTGATACACATTTGGTGCAGGTTCTTTCTGACATCGGGATGTTAAGATAACGTTCTTTCTGTACAGGCAAATTGTTGTTTAATGTTCTTAATTTCATCATTGAAACACATTGTTGATATGGCAGGTGTGTGACATAGTCTTCACATGCAAAAATATCTTTAAACATTCGATAATTCCAAAACATATTTTTTGTTCCAATTTCTGTAAACCATTTATGGATATACTGGTCATACAAGCTTCTTTTTACTTTCTTTTTAAACCATGCGCTTGAGTATTGAACATTTTCTTGAAAAGTCCAAAGGCCAGAGAGACCAATTTCATTTAAGGTTTTTTCAATAAAACATAAATAGTTAGATTCAATCATCTTCTTGATATACAATTTATAAGTAAAGCAATACACAATACTTGAAAATTTATTTTTATGAATAGGACTAATCAGTTTATACCAATAGCAAAGCATTCTACATTTCATATTAACATCTAGTGGCTATCTTACAAGTTCACCAAATATCATAGCATTTGGAGTTGATTTTTTTAGTTTGAAAACAATTTTATAAAAACGCAATTGAAGTTTAGTAGCAAGTTCACAGGAACCAAAACCCCATACTTCACATCCGTAGAGTAAAATTGGAGCAATCATTTCATCGAACAGGTCAACTTGTATGTCCACAGGCAGTGACAATTGTCTACAAGTACGCAAGAGAACAAACATTGCCCTTGAGGCACGATCACATAGATTCTTCTGTGCGACTGAAAATGTATTATTATAATTAATCTTAAGGCCCAAGTACATTACATCAAACACTACTTCGATTAAATTGCCATTATACGTAAACAATGGTTTATTTCTAATTTTACCTCTGGAAAAAACTATAACTTTCGTTTTGTTTACATTAATATTTAGACGCCATTTTTACAGTATTCGTGCATTTTGTTTAAACATTCTTGCAGGTTTTTTTCAGACTCTGAGCAGATCACAGTATCATCCGCATACAGTAATAAAAACATTTGAAACAAAGCATTTACATCAGTATCATCCATTCCAACCACAATAGCCTCTCTTGACATAGATTGTAAACCATTACTGTTTTCCAACAGAAAAGGCTTTAGATCATTTAAAAATAGAGCAAAAAACAGCGGTGACAAGTTTTCCCCTTGTCTAACTCCACACAAACTGGGAAAATATCCAGAACACTCACCATTAACTTTAACGCAAGACTTGGCATTTTCGTACAAATTTCTTACAGTTTTTAAAAACTTCCCATTAACATCAGAACTACTAATTTCTCCCATAAAAATGCACGGCGGACTTTATCAAACGCTTTTTCATAGTCTACAAATGCACAAAACAGTCGCTTCTTTTTGTTGAGAAAAATGTTTAATATACAATGCAAAGTAAAAACATGGTCTAGTGTTAAAAAACCTGTGCGGAAACCTGTTTGTTCTTGACCTAATTTATTATTACTCTCCAAAAAGTTTGATAACCTAGCATTTAAAATTGCACTGAAAAGTTTTCCGAAGCAACTGAGTATAGTAATTCCTCTATAATTTGTGGGGTCAGCTTGGGAGCCTTTATTTTTGCACAATGGAATAATTTCACCTACAGCCCATTGTGTTGGAACCTTTCCTGACTGCAAAACAACATTAAATAACAATACATAAATATCAATCATTCGATCATATGACGCTTTTAAATACTCATTAATCATCTTATCCTGACCGCATGCCTTATTGTTTTTCAGCTTGTCTATACATTTGATAACTTCCTCCTTTGTAAAAGGCGCATTAAGAAATTCATTACTTGCTTTATTTAAAGGTTCATCACTATCATCCATTTCATTTTCATCGCACTCTTGTAGTTAAGTGAAATGTTCGAAAAACTCCGAACAAGTTGGATAGTTAGTTTTGGAATTTTTTATTTTTTTTTTATTTAGAAGATTCCAGTATGCTTTCGGGTCAGTGCTTCTTAACTTTCTCAAAGTTTTAACGAACTCATTATGATACAACTTGCATTCCTTTTTTATTGTCTTTTTGTATTCTTTAAAAGCACTCTTTTTTTCATGTTCATTGAACACATTTTTAAAGCGTCTTGCTTTGTTTTTCGCACGTACAAATATTTTTCCTTTCTCTTTGCAAATTGCACTTAACCATGGTTGTTGCAGTTTGAATTTCTTTGAACGTGGCTTTTTCATAAATTTTTGTTCTTTAATTACACCGATTTTCTCTTGGCTTCTTTGTCAAGGGGTATGCTTATTCGGACGTCAGACTTCTCACTGTTTGTGTCAAGACTGCTTCACATGAGGATTTTAATGTATTCATTTCGTGTCTAACTTTCTGGTATTTTTTTATGTATTGTTTTACGTTGTCAGATCTTGCACACCCACAGACAGCCCTTTCAATCTGCTTTAAATGCTTCATAATTTGTTTTATTCATCATGAAAGATGCAATTAATTTTTGTTTGATACTTTGCTTTGAAATTTTAGAATATTCGCTTAATACTTATTTTAGATGCGTATATGTGAGGTTGTAAAGGAGATCAGCATAATGTTGTCGACAGTTGTGGCTGATGGCAGACATGGAATATATTTGTGATGTGCCTCGTACACGTGTCCTTTTGTTAACTGTCAAGTTGACATGTGTGAACTTGAAGTGTCAGTGTTGCTCGATGCTCCTTGAGTATCGGATTTTACCTATATTAAACGTTTTGTTCCAACATATCCAGTTTACTCTCTCTCTCTCTCTCTCTCTCTCTCTCTCTTTCTCTCTCTCTCTCTTTCTCTCTCTCTTTCTCTCTCTCTCTCTTTCCCCCTCTCTCTCTTTCTCTCTCTGTGCGCGCGCGCGCGTGTGTGTGTGTGTGTGTTGGTGTGTGTGTGTGTGTGTGTGAACGCTTGCGAGTGCAAATCCTTTGACATGTAATTATGGATTACTCTCTCTCTCTCTCTCTCTCTCTCTCTCTCTTCTTCCCTCTCTCTCTCTTCTTCCCTCTCTCTCTCTCTCTTTCTCTCTTCTTCCCCCTCTCTCCACCCATTGCACACCGGTACGACCGAACTAAGGTAACGTTAAATTACTGTTGTGCAGCGGGTTGAAAGAATACCCTATACCTCGGAGATATACCTTCACTCGGTCTCAACGACGTCACGTGACATGTTATATGGTGGAAGAGAATGCTGTCGCTTATTTTCCTTTTGAGGATGAGGGTTTAACATGGATCGGGAACTTACAGGACAACCGCGGCTGTGCTTGCAAGTTTGGATAGTTCTTTCCGTGACTGAGCATCGTTTCAGTCTTACCGAACTGAGGGTGGAAAATAAGCGACAGCATTCTCTTCCACCATAACATGTCACGTGACGTCGTTGAGACCGAGTGAAGGTATATCTCCGAGGCATAGGGTATTCTTTCAACCCGCTGCACAACAGTAATTTATTGATACCTTAGTTCGGTCGTATCGGTGTGTAATACCTCCTCTCTCTGACTCTCTCTCTCTCTCTCTCTCTCTCTCTCTCTCTCTCTCTCTCTCTCTCTCTCTCTTTCTCTCTCTCTCTCTCTCTTTCTCTCTCTGTGCGCGCGTGTGTGTGTGTGTGTGTGTGTGTGTGTGTGTGTGTGTGTGTGTGTGTGTGTGTGTGTGTGAACGCTTGCGAGTGCAAATCCTTTGACATGTAATTATGGATTACTCTCTCTCTCTCTCTCTTTCTCTCTCTTTCTCTCTCTTTCTCTCTCTCTCTCTTTCTCTCTCTCTCTCTCTCTCTCTCTCTCTCTCTCTCTCTCTCTCTGAAAGAAGCACAGCAGTGCTCAGTTAACACATTAATTTTTTCATATACATGTACTTGAAAGATTTAAACCTTGTATTCTTGTCATGGCAAGCGGTTCCACACCTCAAGCCAGTCTGTCATTCAATGGAACATCCAGTCCTTCTCACATACACGATCATGTTCACCGCCACAGATCTGTTCAGACTTTCACATAAAGTAAGTGTATCCTTTGTCTCGGACACATACCACAAATCAGCGGCGTGGCTACATTCTGTTCAGTGTGGGATTTTGTTTCGGTGGGAGGGGTAGATTTGAACAAACAAACTACCAGAGTTGAACACCACATTACCATTCTGCAGCCAGTTTTTATAATTTTGGTATGTCATTTTGTTGAAAATGCCATTATCCCGTGTTAAGCCGGGATCAGTGATGATCTGAACACAATCGATTCCATTAGAAGGAATATATTATTATGGCTGGCGTAGAATTCTAAGATCTTCTGTAACTCAACTGTTTGGTAAGTGAACGAATGGGTTAAATGAAGCAAGGTTTTGAAGAAAAATTAAGTCGTTTTTCCAAGGCCTTTACAGTTTGTTCGACCCAGTGGAAATGTGAAAAAGACAACAAAACCACAAATGTATAATGCATTCAGATTGAGTAGGCGATATCTAAAATGAACGATGAAAATGGCTCTTTCTCGGCCTCGAAAATCTTGTAGAAAGGTTCACGGTGTGGGAAAAGAAATACCGTACTTCGGTATGAAGGCACTACGATTTATTCATTCTACCTACATAAGTAGTATATACTCTTAAATGGTTGACGTTCGTTGTTTTGTCTTGGGCCGTTTCTGCGATGAAAGAATGCTGTTGCTTCTTAAGACAAATGACCTGGTTTATGTCCAACGCATTGTTCTGTTCTCATATTGTATTGTATCACTCTTACGAATTTGTGAAACATGCGTTTGCTCAGTGTTCGGTTCTGTAGCTCAGACTATTGCAGCCTTCCCAGTGCTAGGTCTTGTTACGGGTCAGTGCAATGTTGCTGTACCTTGTCTGCTGATGTTTTTGTTCCGAGCCTACCGATTTTAGTGTGGAGACTTTGTGACGAATGAATATGTATGGTATTGTTTCTTCATACAGGCATAACCGGTAGAATAGCAGCAAAACATTTAATTTCGTTGTTGTCGTTACTTTAAGATTCTGAGCCCTCTGATACTGTCATATCACGCTTCCTATAAAGCCAGTGTTATGGATATATAGAAACAAAACAGAAGGAAAGTAAGCTATTGGAACGTTTATTGTAGACAGAAAGATTTTTGATTTGGGAACGTTCCTGTATCGGATTCCTTCCTGGATGTCTGTCTACCCAAGAACAAAAATCAGAGGCCGTGTCTATGACGTCACGTTGTTTTCTATCCCACAGTGACAATGAAGAGAGAATCCGACGACATGCAGAGCTTCCCGTTCCCGCCATTATCAACGTCATTGATACGGACAGCTCCATCAATGTCGTCAGATGTCCCCGAGTTGCCGACAGCTTGGTTTCCAATGTGGCGCAGACAGGCAGGGAACCTGGAGTGTCGGAACTGTGGCAAGATGTTCAACTACTCCAAGAACATGATCCGACACAGGCGCAAGTGCGAGGGCAACTTCCACTTGAAGTGTTCTTACTGCGGTAAAGGGTTCAACCGACGTGATCATTACAACCGCCATGTTGCAACACACGTGGTTCAGCCAGGCAACCTGCTCCAGCAGCAGCCGCCACCGGAGTAGAGGATGTCTGGGAGAGTTTACTACTTAGAAAGGAGGCCAATGTTAGTAGAGTGGTTTAGTTTGATGTCTGGATGTGTGTATGGCATTGTGATTGAAATGTGCAGGGCCGGACCCAGGGGGGGGTTCCAGGGGTTCCGGAACCCCACCCCTGGAAAAAGCATGTACCTGGCTTTGAGTGTTTGTTTTTTTTACTAGTTTTAGCACCAAAACAATGCTGCTCTTAACCCTCAAAACAAGGCCCAGAATGCACCAGATTGCACAGATTTTAACCGTTTTTCAAAAATTTTCCGGGGGAGCATGCCCCCAGACCCCCCTAGTTCCCGCGCCTGCAAAGCAGGCGCGCGCTTGTGGCTTCGCCACTTCGCTGATTTTCCTCCCAAAAAAAGGAGGAACCTCCCCCCCTTACAACTCATTTGGTCCGGCCCTGATGTGGTTAGAGGGGGCATATCACCTATGCTTGTAGTTGTTTCTGCTGCGACTGCAGATGCCCTTCTTTTTTTCTCTCTGCCTCTCTGTCTCTGTCTGTCTATCTGTCTCTCTGTCTCTCTCTCTGTCTCTCTCTCTATCTCTCTCTCTCGATAACTATTAGGCCATGTGTTTTGAAACGTTTAGAAGCTCACACACACACACACACACACACACACACACACACACACACACACACACACACACACACACACACACCATTTGCTTACGGCCACCCTCCACTAGTGATCAATGTGTTACTACGTAGAGGTCCAGGTTACTGCGCGAATGTGACTTGGATCATGTTGGTCATTTCCTAGCGTGGTGTGAATCTTATGGATGATTTCTTTTTCTGCACTGGACCGGCGTTGGGTGCTTGCAGTCTGTTTCACGGCTTGCTGGACCTGGCTTTATTTCCTTGAAAATATTTGTCATAGAGGCCAGTAGGAACGGATTGATGCGTAGGTATATCAATATAACGTTTGAAACTCTGGTCGACGATTTCCAGCTTCCCAGTGGATCTTTTCGGTTTCTACTTGCAAACATAAATCTCATAAGTCAGTTCTCCTGCAGCTGGTTCTTTTGGAGGGTAGCCAAGCTTGCGAAATGATTCAACTCAGAGATGAAATGAGTCGGTAGGTCAAAAGTCAGGTAGGGTGTTTTTGTTGTTGTTGTTTTTTGGCCATATTTGTTGGTTTGCTTCTTTGTTAATACTCGTGAGAGTGATACTAACTCATTTTTTCAACCAACTTTGTAACATCGCTCAGCAGTTAAATGAAAAAAAGTGTTTTCTGCTTGGCAGTTGTTTCCGGTCATTGGCACCGAAGAGAGATTGTCTCGTCGGGTTTGAGGAGCTACCTTCACCAGTCAGGGCTGACACCGCCACGAGGCCCCCGTGAGACGTCTGGTGGCAGTCTACAGTGTCGCAACTGCGGCAAGACCTTCACCTATGCCTACAACATGGTGCGACACAGACGCAAGTGCGAGGGCAAGTTCCATCTGCAGTGTCCCGTGTGCGGGCAAGGGTTCAACCGTCGTGACAAGTTCAACATGCACGTCATCAAACACTAGAGCTTTCACACGCGTTTGGGTGGCCCATGGGACTTTTCAGCAACCAAAAAAGATTGGAAGTTATGAAGAAAAAATGACTACTCAACAGTTCCAAATCAAACGTTTTCAAGATGATTTTAAAGACTTTTTTTCTTGTTTTGATTCATACAGTTTGGACCTCGTTTGACGATCCTGTTTATTGTCTTCTGAATAGTTGGTTTATTTTTTCAAATCGGGGTTTTGATTGTTTGTGTTCCTGTAGCTTTCCATCCCGTGCGTCTAACACAGTATTCATGGCGGGCGCGGATGCTCTGTACATTGGAGTGATGAGATGCGTTCCAATTTCATTTTGTTGTTGTATTCTTTTCCATAAACTTCGTCTTTTATGTCCTTCTCGATTGGCCAGGTGATTCTTGTTGCTTATTTTGTATATGAAAACACTGATCCTTGTGATTCGTGTTTGTTTCTTCGTGATCGCAGTACTTTTGATACCGACAGTCGTAGATTTACCTTTAAACCGATGTGGGGCATAGTTTCAAAGCTGAAAGGTGTAAGTTTACTTCGACGTTAGTTATATGGGCATTATCCGACTTGTTCAAGAGGATAATAGACGTTTATTCATTTCAATGCTTCGTATTCTCTCAGGTACCAAGATACTGGTTCTGCGTATGGCTCTGTCTATATTTAGAGCGCTTCGTTCCTGAGATATTTTGTCTTAAGCGGTTAATAAGCCTCATTTGGTTATGATTCTCTTTTTTGTTTTAAATTGTACAAAACGAAGCCCAATTTCTGTCATGAAGGGCTAATTGCTTTCCGGTGTATGACTTTACACGTACGTGGGTTACATCTCTGTCCAATCTTTTTCTGCGCTTTGCCTTCTCAGTTTAGCTGCAATAGCATTGCATAATTGCGCACATATGTACTGTGCATTGCGTCATTTTTCCCAGGAGGAAACGTACAACATGGTTACACAAAACAAGCATAGATATTGACCTCAGAGCTGTGGAAAAGTTCATTTTCAAGGCGGGGAGAAGCAGCTGCTTTGTTCCTCAATTGGGATTTATTTTGTAAAGAAGGTTGTGCTTCGTTGTTCTGCGAAACAGATTTGAACGTTGCACAACGTTTTTGTTTCATCAATAGATCGCGTGCTTTTTGTTGCTCGGAGAACCATATACCCTGTATTTTAGTTTTATTCGGTTTTGTGTGCTTGTGTTCATACTTGAATAAAGGGTTGGTCGAACGAGTGACACTCTGTGTGTGTGTGTGTGTGTCTGTGTGTGTGTGTGTGTGTGTGTGTGTGTGTGTGTGTGTGTTTGTGTGTGTGTTTTTTCACAGCTAACAAGGGCACAGCAAACGTTCAGCATATAATACCGGCTACTAGGATTATATGCATATTTCAGCCTTCACACCTTATTCCTCACCAAGCAACAAAACAAAACGAGATAAACAATCCAAATACTGTAACTATTGAGTTGCTAGTGTCACTTTAACACTCAGCGTGTCATTTGCAGCCAGCATCCCAAATGAGAGGAACCTTGCTGGCAACAGTCATTAGAATCTAGGGTTAACCCTAACCCTAATCTAAAGGTTGGTCAACATGGAGTACGTAACTATGTAGTCTGGGCATTGCCCTTTCAGTTGAAAGAAATGGTATAACACTTCAGTGAAGCATTACGCTGTCTGTTATTCTGAAGTTTGATCTCTCATTCAGGTTCACTCGTAATGTCTGTTCTCACTCAACTCCTCAGGCACACAGGCAACCATAGTTCTCTTTTGACATTGTGCTAATTCATGTGCATGTGCAATCCTGCCTGTCTTCTCTGCTTCCATCGTCCTCTTTCAAGTTTCATTTTACAATATGTTTCTTTATCTGTCAGCACAATTTGGGAGTAGTCACCCTCCCTCAACCAGCAGACCCTCTCGCCCCGCGGGATCGCTTCGACTCCTAGCATCTAAGCAGCCCATCATATCAGCCTTCGCTTCAGCTCCCCTTCTACACCTACCGAGCAACAGAAAATCGTACCCGTGTCGCAACTGCGGGAAAACTTTCCCCTACGTACACAGCATGAGTCGTCATCGCCGTCAGTGTGAAGGCACCTACCACCTCAGCTGCGAGTTTTGCGGGCAGAAGTTTTATCGGAGGGATCACTACAATACGCATCTGCACGTCAAGCACGTTGTTGTGCCGCCTCCTGTTTACAGGACGAGGCGGTCCCCCGACGTCACTAACCCTTATGACGTCATGCCAGAGCCAGAGAGGGAGGACGAGGGTCAAGAAGGGATGCAGGGTTAAGATCACCCCAGGACAATGACCCTGAGATGACGTGTTTGTCGATAGGTTAGTCACAGTCTGCTCGTTGTTCTTGTTTTCTTCTTCTTTTGTTTCTTCTTTCTTTCTTTCCTTTTTGTTTGGGGGGGGGGGGGGGGGGGGGGGGTTGAGAGGGCTATATTTATTTGTAATATTCATGATGTTTTACATTTTTTCATTAAGCAGGTTCCTCTCTCTCTCTCTCTCTCTCTCTCTCTCTCTCTCTCTCTCTCTCTCTCTCTCTCTCTCTCTCTCTCTCTCTCTCTCTCTCTCTCTCTCTCTCTCTCTCTCTCGCTATTTCTCTCTCGCTATTTCTCTCTCTCTCTTTCTGTATCTGTGTTTGTGTGTGTGTCTCTCTCTCTCTCTCTCTCTCTCTCTCTCTCTCTCTCTCTCTCTCTCTCTCTCTCTCTCTCTCTCTCTCTCTCTCTCTCTCTAACTCTTGTTACGAGAACGTACTGCAGAAGGGCACATATTTACCTAGCTACGTATCTTCATAAAAGTGTTACAATTCTCACAATCATAACATGATTTGATAGCTCCATGCACTCCCTGCTGCTCTGTGGTACGCGTTGGTGACCTGACAGCCAAAGTTTGCTGAGTGCAGATTCCAACTCTTTTGGCCAGTGTAGTGAGACATACGCTGAGGTTCAAGTCGATGTAACTGCTTTGTATCAGGGCGTACTGAAAACGTTCTGGTTTACCTTTGTTTATTGTTTGGTGTCTGAATCTTTCTTGAGACGCGACTTTTAACCACCAATTTGGGCTAGATCGAACATGATTGGTGTCTTTTTGTGGAAGTACTTTTGGGCTCAAAAGTGTTTGAATTCTTTGATCGAAGTATAGTTTCCGACCGGGACAAGTTTGAAGTCATTTGATCAAAATAGGTTTTTGGTTGGACCAAGGTTGACCAAAATATAATGGGGCCGGGACAGGTTAGAAATATTTTGATCGAGGTATTTTTGGGCTGGAACATGGTTGAAGTCTTTTGATCGAAGCCGTTTTGGGCTGGAACATGGTTGAAGTCTTTTGATCGAAGCCGTTTTGGGCTGGAACATGTTTGAAGTCTTTTGATCGAAGCCGTTTTGGGCTGGAACATGTTTGAAGTCTTTTGATCGAAGCCGTTTTGGGCTGGAACATGGTTGAAGTCTTTTGATCGAAGCCGTTTTGGGCTGGAACATGGTTGAAGTCTTTTGATCGAAGCCGTTTTGGGCTGGAACATGGTTGAAGTCTTTTGATCGAAGCCGTTTTGGGCTGGAACATGTTTGAAGTCTTTTGATCGAAGCCGTTTTGGGCTGGAACATGGTTGAAGTCTTTTGATCGAAGCCGTTTTGGGCTGGAACATGGTTGAAGTCTTTTGATCGAAGCCGTTTTGGGCTAGAACATGTTTGAAGTCTTTTGATCGAAGTCGTTTTGGGCTGGAACATGGTTGAAGTCTTTTGATCGAAGCCGTTTTGGGCTGGAACATGGTTGAAGTCTTTCGATCGAAGTAGTTTTCTTGATCTGCTCAGTTGGTCACGTTAAGACCGCAGTGGCTTTGGGCTAATGCAGGCTAGAAGTGTTTTCGTCAACCTATGTTTGTCCTGAAACGTGACACACATGTACTTTACGGATATACGGCAGAAATATTGTATAGATTGCAGATCTGCTTCAAGCTGGGGAAGATTTGTCGTCTTTTGGAACTCCGTACCAAGACACACTTTTAGGTTTTGGATTGTAACTTTCTTGGTAAATGTATTTGGTATAACACATTTCTTGGTGGATGTATTTGGTAAAACACATTCGTGTTGAGACCGTAGCTGCTTTGAGCGGGTACAGGTTTGGAACCTTTGGAGCAACGTATTTGTCTTTGACTGCAAAGGAGAACATATTTTATAAGATTGGTAAATACACTGATTTGGCACAATGAAGTCTTTTGGTCAATGTATTTGCCCTGGGTTACATCAGAACCGCAATTGCTTTAGGCATGTGCAGGTCTGAAGCAGAGGGGGAGAGAGAGAGAGAGAGAGAGAGAGAGAGAGAGAGAGAGAGAGAGAGAGAGAGAGAGAGAGAAAGAGAGAGAGAGAGAGAGAGAGAGAGAGGGAGAGAGAGATCTCCACCTACTAAACGTTGATGAAGTTGGGGTAGATGTGGGAGGGGTTGTATCGAAGTTGCTGTAAACAGATTCCTTAATAATAATAGCCAGATTGTCTTTAAAGCAGAAGAAAAGAAGGAAACGAAAGAAAACGAAAAAGTAAACTCACAAAATGTTAAATGTTATATTCTTTCGTGCAGTGCGGTGTGACATGAAACCCGACTTGCTCCCCGCGCTCACAGCGGCATCGCTTCGCACAGTTCTCTTCGGGCGACCACACTTCAAGCCCCCAGCCTTTGGCAACACTGCACTTCAGCTACCCCCGCCTCCCCACTCAACCAAACGTGTTCCCACGCCACCAAGGTTCCCTGGCCGAGCAGACTCAGGTTCCAGCGTGTCTAATCGTGATGAAGGACCCGCCGCTCGTGGGAGTTCGGGCAGGCGCTACGTGTGCAGAAGCTGCGGCAAGGTATTTTCCTACGGCCACAGCATGGTCCGCCACCGCCGCAAATGTGAGGGGTCTCCCAGTCACAGGTGTCAGTTCTGCAGCAAGCAGTTCCACCGCCGTGACCTGTACAGAGAACACCTGGCGTCACACCACCACGTCACGGAGCCACCGCGTCACAGGCTGCAGCCTGTATGGTTTTCGGAGGATAGGTCGGGTCCGCTGGGAGCTTGTCAAGATGACGTCACTTCATAACGTCACGACCCCTCTGCGTCATAGATGAAGCGTTGCCATGACGTCAGACGTTAGGTTGGAGGAATGATTGACTTTGTGTTCTGGAAGCTTCTGGCCCTGTGGAGACATGACTTTCTTTTCGTTAGTATAAATCTGCACACTGCCCTTTATAAGTCTAGTGGCGACTGTATGTGTATGTGATAAACACAAAAACTAGGATCACTGTTCGTAGGCCCATTGACAGAAACGTGACTTAAGGTGACATTTTTCTCTTCTGTCGTGCAGTCTCGTCTTACATGACTCCCGACTTGCTCCACACGTTCCCGGCATCGCTTCGTGCAGAACTCACCGGAGGACCCCACTTACAGTATCCCCACTTCGCCTCTGGTCCCAACCCGCCTTTTCGTGGCGCACCACCCGCCGTTCCCCTAGCTTCCGCTGGTCGTCACGAGTGCAGAAACTGCGGCAAGGTGTTCTCGTACAGTCGGAGCATGATCCGGCACCGCCGCAAATGTGAGGGGTCCCCTAGTCACAAGTGTCAGTTCTGCAGCAAGCAGTTCCACCGTCGTGACCTGTACAAGGACCACCTGGCGTCGCATCACCACATCATGGAGCCACCGCGTCACAGGCTGCTCGGCCGCCACGATGATGTCACCTCTCAAAGTCTCGGTCCTTCTGCGTCAGGAGTGACGTCAGATCTAAAGCTGAAGAAGTAAAGGACTGTGTCACAGGAAAAAGTCTTCTGTGTTGAGAACAAAATTAACAGCAATAGAGCATCAGCTAGCCTTAAATTTCAAATAATTTAGTCCTATTGAAAGCTATCGTATACGAACTGAGAAGTGTCACTGTAGGTGTGCATAACTTCAGCTAATACAAATTAAGGGCAGTTGTCTTTGTAAAAATGTTTGAACTGAACATTCAGCAAGATTTCTTATTGAAATGTTAACCCGATTTAAAACTGTGACAAGGTACTGGAGTTTCAGTTGTTTTTGTTCTTTACTTTTTAACTCTTTTGATTTGATTTGATTTTTGTTGTTGTTATTTTAATCATTCAATTTATTTCATTACTTCACGTGAGCAGAACAAGTACAATCTTCTCTGTTTCCTGTTGAGAAAGAGAGAGAGAGAGAGAGAGAGAGAGAGAGAGAGAGAGAGAGAGAGAGAGAGAGAGAGAGAGAGAGAGAGAGAGAGAGAGAGAGAGTCTGTCTGTCTTTGTTTGGTATTTTACTTGCCCTGTTTATTTTCATTAGTCTTGTTGGTGGTAGAAGTGGTGATGGTGTTCTATTGTGTGTGGTGTTTTTTTTTTAATGATTTCATTCACGTGAATTACAATTTTTAATTCGTAGTTATCATTTTATCATAGTTAAACTAAATAGTATTTACGTTCTAATCATCATTGTCAATTGATGCCTTTTCTATCATTGTTTGTTTGATGGAGATATTTGAATAAACGTTCCTGAGATATGTGTTTGATTTGAGCATTGTTGTTGTTGTATGGAACTTATTAGTTCGTTGAATCGACACACTAGAACACGTTGTCCCCGTCTGTCTATCTCTCTATCTGTCTCTGTCTCTCTTTCGATATATATTTGATTTGAACATTGATTTTGTTGTCTGGAATTCATTAATTCGTTGAGTCGACAAACAAGCACACATTCTGTCTGTCTGCCTATCTCTCTCTCTCTCTCTCTCTCTCTCTCTCTCTCTCTCTCTCTCTCTCTCTCTCTCTCTCTCTCTCTCTCTCTCTCTCTCTCTCTCTCTCAAACACACACACACATACACGCACAGACATAGACACACGCACGCACACACACACACACACACACACACACACACACACACACTCACCCTCATACACACACAAACCGGCACGGTGGCCTAGTGGTAAGGCGTCCGCCCCGTGATTGGGAGGTCGTGGGTTCGAACCCCGGCCGGGTCATACCTAAGACTTTAAAATTGGCAATCTAGTGGCTGCTCCGCCTGGCGTCTGGCATTACGGGGTTAGTGCTAGGACTGGTTGGTCCGGTGTCAGAATAATGTGACTGGGAGAGACATGAAGCCTGTGCTGCGACTTCTGTCTTGTGTGTGGCGCACGTTATATTTCACAGCAGCACCGCCCTGATATGGCCCTTCGTGGTCGGCTGGGCGTTAAGCAAACAAACAAAGCAAATACACACACAAACACACACACACACACTCACACACACACCCTCATACACACACACACACACACAAACACGCCCTCCGGCGCACACACACACACACACACACCACACACACACACACCCTCTCCAAATAAATGAACAAATAATGTTAATGTACAAAGCATACACTTAAAAATATAAACATACCTGTATGGCAACACACGTTTGTGGTTTTAATTGACAATTCAGTTCATGTTCTGATTTTGGTTTTACAACTTGTTCACCTATTGCAGACATTATTTTAACGTTGCATTCACTTGGAAATATTCAGAGGCGTCAGTATAAAAGTGCAGAAGTAGAATTCCTTACTGTTGTCGGACATCAGATCTTTGGTTCATTCTGAGCGAAGTCAGCTCAAAATGTTTAAAAAATAGAGAATGTCTTAATTGAGGTCAGTCTAAATAAAATACTTTCCAACGGGCCCACGTTTCCTTGGTGGAATCAGTTCACAAGGCATACTTCTCAGTCTTCTGGCTTTGTATGGACGAATAAGGTCTGAAAGCATACTTTCTGGAATGTGCAGCTTTTCTTGATGACATCAAGCCAAGAAGCATTTTATCCGGGACGTCTAGCAATTAGAGTAAGGGCAAAAAGCATACTTTCTGGAAGATACAGATTTTCTTGGAAGAGTCAAAGTCGATTGTTTATTGGAACAAACATAATGTGTATGTACATGTCTTGGAAGAGTGAGTTAAAAAAAAAAGCAGCTTTCTTTCTGGAAGATCCCACTTTCTTGTGTGCGGTCAGATAGAGACGCATACATTCTGGAAGGCTCCGCTTTGCTTGATGTAGTCTTGATTGGTCTGGATGAGTTAGGCCCAGAAGCATACTTTTTGCAGGGTCCAATTGTCCTTAGTTTGTGGAAGGTCTTGGGTTTTTTTTCTGGCAGAGAAACATGCCTTCTGCAAGGTCCAGCTTTACTGGGTGAATTTTGGCCGAGAAGCAAACTCTCTTTGTCCAGATTTGGTCGAGGTAAAGAAGGTTAAGAAGGGTTCTGGTTGGAAGGCCCAGCTTTTCTGGGCGGAGTTTGACCGAAAAGTCCTGGAAGCTCCTTCTTGTTTTCGTAGATTGAGGTCAAGAGGCAGACTTTCTTGAAGGCCCGGCTTTTCTGTGTGAATTTAGGCCAAGAAGCGCACTTTCTTGAAAGTCAAGCTTTTCTGAATAAAAATAGGTCAAGACGCGTGCGGTCTGGAAGGTCCAGCTTTACCAAGTGGGGAGTTAAGTCTTGCGTTTGAACCCCAAATATGAAATATGTTTCAATGTTAAAATGTGCATGACATTTGAGCAGTACTTTAATTTTCTGAAATCCCGCATCAAATCTGGGCGCGATGTACAGAAATACAAGAGAGAGTTTTCAATTAATTCCTCTGACTTTTTCAGGTGGATTCAACATAAACATGCCCATGCCAACAATGTATCTTTCTCGGCCAATCCGTACCATTCCTTCTTCCCATTATGACGCCACTGGAGACATGACGTCACCACGTCTGCCAACTGTCACGCGTTATCGTTGCGACAAGTGCGGTAAAAGCTACAGTTACGACACGGGACTGTTGCGTCACAAGAAGCAGTGTGACGGCGTGTACGACTTGCAGTGCAGTGTGTGTGGCAAGAGGTTCTACCGAAGGGATCAGCTGACGTCACACCAAACCTCACACAATCATCATGTGAAGAACTGACGTGCAAATGTGTTGTCATGTGAAGAAAAGCATAAACGCTCACTGCAGTGGTTTGGAGCTGACGAAGGCTTTCTACTGTATTGTTTCGTTGTTTCTGGTGTTAAAAGTGTTCAAACATTTAATAACGGCCTGTTCAGAGGTTTTACATGTGATGGCATGTTTACAGAAAGCACATTTTTGATGGCTTCTTTCAACGGTGATTTATGAAATAAACAAAAGCTTGACGGTGGTGAACTAGCAATTCCCTGCGCTGACCGAGTCCTCAACTTAAAAAAACAAGGTAAAACAGGAGTCACAAAGATCTTTCCTCTCCACAGAATCTCCTTTCTTATGATCGGTTGTTTATATTCGTTTTGCTGCTTGTTGCTAGGTTACACCTTTACGTCATATTTCACATGTGCATGAGACACAAGGCTCTTTAGCCTGTGGCCCTCCATATGTATATGTTTTACAGTTTCTTTTCTGTTTTTGTTCTGTACTTGTAGATGACGATGACGTGCAAGCAGTGATGGTGACGTCAACAGATGACCCCGAGGTGTGTTTCTACGTCACAACAACCCTAGCTGCCACGCAGCAGCAGCAGGGACACGAGTCGCCAAAGGACATCGAGTTTTACGTCTCCGACGTAGACTCTATTCCTGACGGGTCTCTCATTGACGCCTCGATCCACAACTCTCCTGTTGTTTATTCGAGGGCACCAACTTTGCACACGCTCTCTAATGCACAGCATGACGATCCTACCTACGGTATAGATTCTGACAACTTCGCTTACCAGCAGCAGTCCTCTGCATTTTCCACCCCCCAGCCACATGCAACAGGATTCGAAGGCCGAGCAGTAATACCTGACCCAGTGTCCGATACCGTCGATTACAAATACGACGTGTCGTATCTCTTGTCCTTGTCCCAGCAAAAGGAAGGTGTCTTCAGGGCAGCATCAGGACGTAGAGGTGCCGGTAGACCCAGAAAGTCATCCTCACTCGTGAGTCACTTTGGAACAAGGCATGTAGTTCACAGGGATGGTACACCACAGGCAAGCTCTTCTTCGACTGTTTTCCCTGGGTTTACACGGCAAAGGTCAGCAGACGGGAAGTTCAAAAGAAAGGGTCCAGGAAGGCCAAGAAAGCATCAAGGGGCTGCTTCATCTCAAAGGGGGAGAGGAGTAAGCATTCTACGTTCTGTGCTGGTCGGAAACTACGGAGACCACACAGCAGGAATGTCAAGAGGCGAGAATGCTAGCCAGACCCCCGGGACATCCGTGGCAGTACGTGGAGGTCTTTCTGTCCGGTCTCCACGCCCCCACAGCCAACAGCGCACCAGGGCCGCCATCCTGTCAGCTCGAGCGAAGAGGCGAGCTAGAAGGAGAACCCTCCAGTCATCTCCGGGACAAGAAGAAAGCCAAACACGTGTTGCTGCAAGAGAATCAGATACAGGTGATCTCCGACACACAAGTCTTGCTGAGAGTGGGAGCAGTAAGACCAGCGGGGAAGACACCGAAGGATCAGCAATCAAGAAGACAAGAGGACTACCAAGTCACCCTTGTGACAAATGCGGAAAGCGTTACTTGTACATTGGATCACTGGAGAAACACAGACAGAGGTGCCGAGGAGACAAGGAGAAGGACAACGAGATATGCCGCAACTGTGGCAAGCGATTCATTTATTCAAAGGCTCTTGAAACTCACAAAGTACACTGTGGCCGCACTTCTAGAACCGAGGACCAAGACAACGAAGACGACGACGAGGACGAAATGGACGACACTGAGGACAACGAAATATGCCGCAACTGTGGCAAGCGCTTCATTTATCCAAAGGCTCTCAAAACCCACAAAGTACACTGTGGCCGCACTTCTAGAACCGAGGACAAAGACGACGACGAGGAAGAAGGTGAGGTCGAGGCCGGCGACAACGGCGAAGAAGATGACAACGATGAAGAAGCGACTGGCACGGGCGTGACGTGCAGCAAGTGCGGCAGGTGTTTCAACGAAGAGCTCCGCATGAAGAGTCACTGGAACCACTGCACGCAGAGTTACTTCTTCAAGTGCTCGTTGTGCAAGGAGGGCTTCTTTCGCAGCGAACTCTTCGCGCAACACGTCGTCACCACGCATGGCGTGGATGCAAAAGATGCCATGTCACTGCGACAGACATACTGTTATTAGTATAGTAAAGTGGGGTACTTTTGTATCTGGTTGACGTGTATGTGTCTGGGGAAGGTGGTTGGAGGGAGCATGAAGTGTGCATGCGCGCAAACGTACACGCTCTCACACACTCACCCAAAAACGTACACGCGCACTTGTGCATAATGTCCCCTTCCCACTGGCTTCTTCGTAAACGTCTTTATTGTGTTTATTGTGAGGCGATGTTTTGAACTTCTGCTTTGATTCGGAAACGTCGTAAATCTTACTGATGAATTTTTATTTTTATTCTGCATTCGGCATTGCATACACGTTGCCTGTTTCATGGTTTCTGAAATTCGCTTTGATTTTGTCAAACATTCTGTAAAATAAATACTAAACATAAACAAATGTTTTATGTTTCATTGGAACTGTCACAATTTATGGTAGTAGGCCTACTTGAACGAATAATTCTATCTAATTTTTCTGTTGATGAATTGTCGGATTAATTTCTTCTGACGATTGATTGGTGGGTTTTCTGTTTGTTGCCTGTTGCTTCGCTTGAGCGCTACAAATGATGCACTGCCTTGATGGTTAAGGCCTAAAAAAAAAAATAGGTGTGGTTACGGTAACCCGACCTACCCTATTTTTTTGGGCCGACCCTATAACTTTTTATTACATTTGTCAAAAAAATACCAAAAATAACAAGTAAACGAGTGCAGAAAACGCAATGAAAGCGAAAGCGCCCGAGTCGCACACTTATTTCCCTGTCAAGTAGGTTTAATTTGTACACATTAGAAAAAAAAAGTTAAAAAAAAAAAAAAGTGATTGCCTACCTTCCTACCCTATTTTTTTTGGCTATGTTACCTTAACCACACCTATTATTTTTTTTGGCCTAATCAGACAAAATCTGATTCAACCTTCCTTAATTGAATCATGCTTTGGTTTGTTCGTTGACCAACACATAGAACACGTATTTTGACAATAATATCAACAGCAAAAATATTTGTATCGTGCGTTAGCTTGGAGGATAGTTGTATATAGCTATTCTGATTGACACGTGGGGGAATTCGGGGGCTGTGATTGGATGGTCTCACACATCCCTTTTCCGATCATCAAAGCATAATGCTACGGAAGTCGGCCATTTTTGCCAATATCCAAAAGCATATTGGCAATAACAAAGACGCATGGTTCCGGTTTCTTCCACGTGTATAAAGTACATGCATACCTCGCCAGGTTTGTTTTTGTGACTAGTCGACAGACGATGCCATTTGCTTTGTGTGTGTTTTTGTTGTTGCTTTATGTACATGACATACATTACGTGTAAAACACATGATTTTAACACAGAATTTAATGTCAGAATAGCTATATAAACGCTATTGTGTTTTCATCGAAGCAATAGGGTCCGATATTTAGACTCGAACAAGTATAATGCGACTCGTCGGCATTATACTTGTCTCGTCTAAATATCGGGCCCTATTGCTACGCTGAAAACACGATAGCTGTTAATGTTGTTTATCCTACATACGTGAGAGAGACACCCGTGAGATAATAATCGTTCAAATCACACGTGTGTATATCATGTAAATGAGGTCATGTCAAGCAAGTCTGGCAGGGACCTGTGTTTCCACAGCTTATGATGCCAAAGTCACCGAGACAAACGTCATTATAGAAACAAAAATTGCGCTCGCTAATTACCCTCGATGAATCTTTAGAACTAACACGTCACGCCACACTTTCAGTGTGACGTTTCTTTGCTTTGACGTAATAGATTGCACGAGGCTTTAGAAGAGATCGAGGTTCCAAAACAAGCGTCTTCAATTTAGCTGCCTCGACTGCAAGACATTTTCAGTAAAATACACGTAAGTAAAGTATGTAGGATAAACAGAATACTACATGGCTTGCTGTGTCGTACCAGATTTACACTCGTTGCTTTTTCAAATAGTGAACAGCTCGCTTTCGCTCGCAGTTCAATATTAAAAAAACAAAACTCTTGTAAATCTGGTACGACACAGCAAGCCATGTAGTATTCTCTATATCTTAACAGGTTACCCTGGAATAATTTCTGAGTTTGGCTTGGTCAGATGTCAATACTGTAAATATCAGACTGTAAATACTTTGTTTGCTTGTGGTATTTCTAGGTAAGCTTGTTGCTACGATATTTAACAATTTTATTTTCTTGGTCTAGCATCTTCAAATTTTACGTTTTAGATCTTGCATCTTATAACTGGTTATTTGAAGTCAAGTGTCTTGTGTGTTAGAGGATCGAGTATCTTGTGTTTGGTTGAGATTAAGTCACTTGTGTCTGGTTGAGATTAAGTCACTTGTGTCTGGGAGTTTGAGATCAAGTATTTTGTGACTGGTTGAGTTCAAGTATCTTGAGGGCCACAAAAATCGTGATCGTGATTGGCGTTTTTTGACCTTTCTGTGACCGTGATTGCCGAAATTTCCATTTCTGTGATCGTGATGGGACTTTGCCCGTGATCCGTGATGACAAAAAAATCAAGTCTCGTGATCGTGATCGTGATCGTGATATGTTTTCATCATTGACTGCGGTGATCATTGACAAAAATCAAGGTAACTGTGATCGTGAAAGCTAAAATTTCCCTTCCCGTGATCGTGATGATACCCCCCCTTTGGGGCCCTCTATCTTGTGGCTGGGTGTTTGAGATCAAGTATCTTGTGACTGGGCGTGTGAGATCAAGTATCTTGTGACTGGATGTGTGAGATCAAGTATCTTGTGGCTGGGTGTGTGAGATCAAGTATCCTGTGATTGTGTGTGTGAGATCAAGTATCTTGTGGCTGGGTGTGTGAGATCAAGTATCTACAGTTATAATAGGTGTGTGAGATCAAGTATCTACAGTTATAATAGGTGTGTGAGATCAAGTATATTGTGGCTGGGTGTGTGAGATGAAGTATCTAGTGATTGGGTGTGTGAGATCAAGTATCTAGTGATTGGGTGTGTGAGATCAAGTATCTTGTGATTGGATGTTTGAAATCAAGTGCAGACCTGTCCCAAAGAGTATTAGAAGAAACACTCCTTCTCGTGTAAATATGTGGGTTTTTTTGTTCGTCTGTTTGTTTGTTTGTTTGTTTGTTTGTTTGTTGTTGTTTGTTTGCTTGTCTCGAGAACCCATGGGGTTATGCGAGACCGATTCAGCTTTGATCTTATTCTCTGTTTTGTTCTCGGCCTACTCTTTCAAAACTATTGACATTTGAGGCATTTGAAAACAGTGAAATGGGTGGGGTAACTTAATGGAAAGCAGTCCCGGCACATGGAGCCGGTCCCACGGGATCTCTTGTGTCAATCACCGTGTGAACTATCGTTTTAAACTATCACATATTCCCTTCGTGTAAACAGCTCGGCTCACCGTCTCAGATGTGGCCAGGCGTTTACATATGACGAGAGCATCCCTCCACTGCATCACACACCAAACACCAACAGCCTGGGTGCCCTGTGGGTACACACGGAATTTGTAGTATTTAATTACATTTCTTAAAAGACACTATGTAGTGGGTTTTTAACAAATTAATTCATTTAAAAAAATCCAACTCCCCAAAGCAAGCAGTCAGGGTTTTGATTTTTGGTGTGTGTCCAATTGGAGGGGTACTTTTCTCCCATGTAAAAGCCGGGCCTGATCTGAGACGGTCGGCCAAACTGATTGCACTAGAAGACGTGTGCCTTTAACATTATCCACTTTTGCCCTTCTGTTGAATGCGCATGTCAACAGACTTGTTGCTTGCAATGAAAAGTCGATCGTTTAAATGAGAGAGAAAATCATTTCAGTGATTTTCAAAATTGTCACCAGAGAAAATGATATATTGCCAGATTTGCGTGCCTCGCAAGGACCTTATTTTAACAGCCATGATCTCCATAGATCTTGACTTATTCGCGCGTTTCCCTTACCACAAAAATACATGTATTCTCCTGTAAATAGCATGCATGTCGTTTTGTAATCAAAAGCTTGTATCGGCATGTGAACATATTTTGAGGTAGAAGGTGGCTTTTATTTATGTTTTTATATTCATCATATTCAGTGTATTTTATCAATTCGAATAAATGCCTGTTGTACAGGCTTAAAATCAAGATGTGTTGTTGAGATGTGCGCCCTCGTGGTACTTGCTGTCAAGTCATTGTTTCATACACCGCAAGGCCGTAGTGATGAATGGCTACAGAAATAGTAGACCCTTGATATGCATGAGCGTGAAGTAGAATGTTTTCAAACAGTTGTGTTATGCGTGAAATAAGAACTACTTTAGTTTTCTACAATTACTGTGCACCCATTTTCACAAACACTCACTCACACGCACACACGCACGCACGCGGCACGCACGCACACACGCACGCACACACACACACGCACGCACGCACGCACGCGGCACACACGCACGCACGCACACACACACACACACACACACACACTAAACGTAGGCATATAGGCGACAACGATCCGGATTGCGTATTTCATGTAGCTCTTGTGTTTTTAGTTTTTTGCTATTGTTCTTAGTTGTTGCGGATTTTCCCCCTCCTTTTCAGTACAAGTTTTTTGACATGCAGTTACATTGTGTGAAATAAACTAGCGTTTGCTTCAACCCTGGATCTTGTTAAAAAAAAAATGTGTGGCTGTGAACGACATTCTCTCTCTCTCTCTCTCTCTCTCTCTCTCTCTCTCTCTCTCTCTCTCTCTCTCGTGCACGGATCTTCACACGCACCGACACACACACACACACACACACACACACACACAGGAAAGGAAACGCGTAACCCACATAGATAAAAGGTAACACATACACACACATACAGGAAAGAAAACACTAATTCGTGCGAGCAGGAAAAGGGAAGTCAGGGGCTATATTCCGTACTGCGAAAGCTACCTTTCCACCCGGGAGGTTTTGCTCAACTCTAACAACCATTGAGATAATCATCAGCCATTCTTTTCTTGTCTTGCTAGGTCATTTGCTGT